>NW_017308050.1:94375-105357 GCF_000935625.1 Nanorana parkeri
TAGGGAGAGGGGGGGGGGGGGAGTGGGGGTGGAAGGACGTTGGTGATGGTGGGGTGTGGGTTCTAGTTTCCAATTTAAGACTTTCTTGTTGGCATAGTCTGCTGTGTCCCTTAGGAATTTTTGAGATTTAGAGCAGATGATGGTGTTCTCATGTATTGTCACGCTCGGTCTCGGCACCTCCGGCCGATTCAGCGCCATGGCACTCCGGCCGTGACGTCACACGGGGCTCCGCCCCCTGGGCTCGAGTTGGAGTATGGTCTGCTTGCACTATCACCTTCATTAATCATACTGTTGAAGTACTGCCTGTCTCTGCTAAGCTACCTGCATTTGATCATATTGCTGGAATATTGCCTGAACCTGCTAATACCTGCATTGAGCTGTGGTAGTGTCATAAGTTAAGTTAAGTTTTAGACTAGAGAGCGGTTACAACTACAGTCCCATCACACAGCCTCCTCACTAAAATTAATCTTCCATAGTTATAGGCTGGGATACATGATGTGGAACGGCTCCCCATCGCACTGAGCCGTCTGACTGATCCAATCCCATTAAGCCTACTCCTAATTTGTTCCGCAGTTGAGGTCCAGTCCCCAGCTATCCGCTTGTACCGTGACATGTATGTGGATGTTGTGTTTTAGAGTGGCAAGCCAGGGGGTGTAGAGACAAGAACTACCGAATGAAGTGAAAAGTGTTTGTTGTAATTGTGTGATGTTTTCTTTGAGTGAGTTGAGTTTACGTTCCCTTTGAGTGATAATAAGGGGTATCCATTTTTTGGTACAGAATTCGGCCAATAATTGCCACTGGTCTTAAGTCTGTGTCAAGGAAGTCACACTGTTTTTTGATTCGGAGTCCCCAGGGGGTTATCCCGAAATCTGTATATTTACATAGGAAAGCTATATCCCACCAATGCAGGCTCTCGTGGTTTATTAAATTTTGGAGTTTAAAAAAGAGGCTCCGCATCTGAGTTTCCTGGGCCATAGAATGCGGGGCAATAATGTTGGTAAAGTCTGGTTTGTCTGGAAGTGGTGGAGGAGGACATCTGGACAGGGCTGAGATGTCGGGACATAGGGCTCCTAATGGAAATATTAGCTCTAATTTTTTGTTTCTATCCATGGTTATCATATTGAAAATAAATAGATCAATAGGGGAACCGGGTGCTGCTGTATAAAAGCTCCACTCAGTGAGGGACTGGTGTACAAAAACAGAAAAAACATAAACAGCGCTCTCGGATGGGAAAGAATTAACTTGTAGATATGTGTCCACAATGAACTTCAGGGCCACCTAAATATTCTCATTCCACTTGTTTAACCCCTTGTGACCAGTTACGTACATAGTACGTCATTGGCAGCAGGCCCGTTTAAATAGAGCGGCATTAGCCACCGGGACAGTTGGCTTTACAATAGAAGCAATTCTGGCGGCTCAGCTGCTGTCAGATTGCTTCTACGGGCCGGTAAAATGCCCACCCCCTCGCCTGACACCCCCGCCGTGTTTCCCATACTTCGCTGCCCCTTCTGCGACCCAGGATGGTGCTGTTGGCGGGAAGCAGGGGAGGAGAGCAGCGAACGTCCGATCTCCTTCCCGTTCTATGGGACCGGGAGAGACGCGGATTGCATCACTTCTGGTCCCTGAGCTGTCATTGCTTGGCTCCTGAAGCTGAGCAATAAGCTATTGAAGTGTGATCTGCACTTCAATAGCTTATGTAGAGTGGAAATGTGACACTAGGGGTCTTTTGGACCCCCAGTATCATCTTGAAGGGTACCTGTCACCATTAATATGCTATCACATGGGGGGCTTGTAAGTCCCCCTATGTGATAACAATTAAAGTAAAGTTAAAAAAAATTGTTTTAAAAGATATGAAATAAAATAAATGTAAAAATAATTTTAAATTTTAAAAGTATCCCACCCCCCCAAGAGAGCGCATATTCACATAAACACGCATCAGGTGCACCAACATAGGGAAACGACAATCGCGCTACACATGTTGGGTACGCCAGAGTGAGATCAATAATTCTTGGGTCAAAATGTATGTGTATCTCTAAATTTATGACCTGTAGGGGCTCTTAAATCGTCGTCTATGAACTTTTTGGTGTACAGAAATTTGTTGCCGTTTCACGTACACACACAATTTTTAACCTTGGCATGTTGGGTATCTATTTACTCATCGTATTCTCATCTTTTATATTTTACAACAAAAAATGGGTATTATATTGTGTTTTGGGGCACTAAATTTAATTCCAGTGTATTTTCTACTACATGTTTGGGTTTGATAAAGAGTTGCGCTAATATCCTGCAAAAAAAAAAATTGCAACTAATGCCATTCAATTCTACATGTTCTTGGCTTTCAGGAAATATATAATGTTTGGGGGCTTGAAGTAATTTTCAGGCCTAAAATGTGGATTATAACGTGTGCAAAAAACGGGGGGAAAAAAGGCCTTGCAGCGAAAGGGTCCTTACAGGGTTAAAGCTCTGACCACCAATGCCAGCACAACAGATGGTCTGCAACAGCATAAATGTTTTTCAAGTCAGATTAAAGAGTTGTCCAGGGGTACTGTGACATGTCACGACAATCTTTTGTAGAGAGGTAGAGGTATGTATTGTAGGGGGAGAATCCAAAGGGGATGAATCGTCTAAATTGAAGGTTACAGTTTAGTGAACTTAGTCTGGAGAGCAGATCTTTTTCTCCACTATTTGCCATTCTTCCTCAATCTTCCTCCTGTTTTTCATGCATAAGCAGAAATTATTATATCAACTTGATACAGCTAATACTTATGTACCTGTCAGGACAGTACCAGGAGAAGATGGGCGTGTGTGCCAATATGCAGGACAAGGGTTATCTTCAATCAGTTGCATTGAGCAGACATATGCAGGAACTTGCTAATTCACATAATTCAGGATACGTGGGCAGGCAGGTTACCCTGCAGCTTGATCCTGAACCTGTTACTGATTTGCTTCCCTGTTGCTGACTTGGCCTGTCTTTTCTCTGCCTCATTGTTATTGACCCCGCCACCGTTCCTGATCACAGCTTGTCTCTGCTATCTCTGGTTTGACCTCAGTGTAATAGGCGTGCAGCGCAGGGACCGGGTGCGGGTGGCCGTTGCGGTCATGCGCAGGCGCGACGGGGATCAGTAGCCCCAGCTCGCCGTCAGAACGTGGTGACGTCTGGTGGCACTCTGCGTCGTCGCTTTGCGCAGGCGCGCCGTGGTCTTCCTGCATCAAACCCCTCAGGGCCGTCCAGATCGGGCGCAGGTGCGCCGGGGAGCTCCGCCCGTCCAAGACGCAGCTCTCGGCATAAAGCCGAGTCACGGTAATTGATCGGCGTCTTTCCGTTGATCGTGGAAGGACGCTGATCAAACCAGCGTTCCTCGCCTCAACCTCACCAGACTCAGTTCGTCCTTAGAAGACTGCAACCACCATCTTAACCGCAAGTAACCTGGGCTAGGCAACCCATAGCCCCAGGTCTCCAGTGCATCTCCTTGTACCTAAACCTATCTGATACCATTGCATTGCTCTCAGCTGTTCATTGTACCTAACCCTATCTGATACCATTGCATTGCTCTCAGCTGTTCATTGTACCTAACCCTATCTGATACCATTGCATTGCTCTCAGCTGTTCATTGTACCTAGACCTATCTGATACCATTGCTTTGCTCTGCTCCGTGGTTGTATACCCTAACCAGTCGTGTATTACTGCCTTGCTATAACCATACTTGTGCGTGTAGTTTCCCTTGTGCGGGGCGTGATGTACCGCAGCCTCCTAAACGCCTATGCATACAAAACTGGGCAATCCAGGGAGCAGCTGCTAATCTGATTCCCGTTCCTTTAACTCTCTCCTTCCGCAGTTGCGATCCATAAGAGGGTATTTGGACCTCTCCCGAGGCGAGCATTACACTCAGCTAAATTCCTGACCATGGCTTTTTTCTGCTGATCTCCTGGTGTGACCTCATCCTGCATCCTGACTACAACTTTGCCGCTGTTTTCATAATTTGGACTCGCAGCATGTGCTTCCCTCTAGTGGTGTCTGGACCAGAGGTGTAAGGGAATCCCTCTGGTCATGTTGGCCTGTGCGTGATGGCCAGGTGCGTGATAGTACTATTTGGGTAGCTGCAGGCTTCTTCATCCAATTCTAATGTCTTCTCTGCAATCACACGTGAAAGGATTAAGGTATTTTCATGGACACATGGATCAGCAATATTAGTTTCTGAGTCTTGACTGGTCCCTTCTTCTCAGGTCCTGGTGAGATTCATAGGCCAGCTTGGAGGGCAATGCCATAGCCCCGCACAACCTTCAGATAACCTAAACTAGGCAGGGAAAAAACTGCGGGCGAGAACTAGAGGTTGATTGCAATGGTGCGATACTGCTCGCTTGTGAGATGCTGAAGATCTATTATAAGAGGCTTCATGTGAATGGTATTGAGCAGACTGTGGGGACCTGGATCGACAACTTGACAATTACACTGACCCTTTTATCCTTGGGCTTCTCCCATTAAAAGGTCAAAGACTATAGTCAGCTCTCTTTTTTTACAACATTCTAGATACATCATTCAGTACGCCCACTGCTTCCTACCTCTCAGCCTGAATATTCAGTGCCTCAGGCTTAATAGCAGCTGGTTGGCTCTTGCTTGGCAAGCAGATCAGTAAGAAGGAAAAATAGAAAGGAAAATAACATGAGTACCAAGTTATAGAGACATTAGACAGACAAAGGAACAAGGAACAGGCGAGAAACATGCAGGCTGAGGAAGGCAGTAATGGACCAGATTTAAACCTGAAAATAGGTAAGAGAGAGGTTCTGCCAGGCTGCCAGCAGCTCTCCCAGTAAAACGCTGTCTGGGTTTTAATTAGACATGTAAGATTCGTTCATTTCCGAATTGAAATTCGGACGAATATGGACATATTCGGATGTTCGGTTGCATTCGAATTTCCGAATGGAGGAAAAAAAAAAAAAATTTGCGGTACCGAAAATTTTGGATGCATCCGAAATTTCAGAAATTAATGGAAAGGTGTTAGGCACCTTGTCCCCATGTTGATGTGCAGAAGGGCCTCTTCTCCGCAACCTTGGCCCAGTGGTTGTGGGGGTCTGTGGGCAGGGGGGCTTATCTGAATCTGGGTGCCTAGATTCTGCCCCCCTCTTGAATGGGTAAGGGGTAGTTGTAACCCCTACTCATTCACCAAATAACAGTCAAATAGTAAATAAACACACCACGCTGTCCTCAATAGCCGTTTATTTGAGAAAAAAAACACAGTTGCTGACAATTCCTTTATTAACCACCTGCTGTCCGGTTGTTGTAATGAAACGGCTGGACAGCGGCTTCTTGGATGCGGGTGGGCGTTTCTAGATCTCCCAGCCCGCTCGTGTCCGCCGCCCTGGAAAATCGGCTTGGAATGTAAAAAGTCAGCGACGGCTGTTTACATACAAGCGTTCGGGCGTCTGTAGCTCCGCTGAGCCTGGTGTGAGCCCGGGTCCAGCACAGCAGCCGTTGCAGCTTCGCTGAGCCTGGTGTGAGCCCGGGTCCAGCACAACAGCTCTGCGACCGGAGATCAAATGGAGTTCAGTACACGATCTCCGTATGATCTCCTCCTCCTCAGAATGCAGGAAGTGATGTGTATTACACCACTTCCGCATTGCTCTGTCACTCTCCGGTACAGAAGCCGGAGAGAAACTGGTGAAGCAACTTACACAGCGCGTTAGTTACCTTGTCCACGATCACCGCTGTGTCCTCCGGCCGATGTCGGCATCCGTCTTCCGGGTTCCGTCCCTTGCGAGCGTCAACGTCGGAGGGGGGCCGAACCAACAAAAAAGGAAAAAAAATTACATTATCAGACCGCCAGGGAGGTTGAAGACCCCTGATGTCTCCATAAAGAGGACCTGTCACTGCAAATTGGCTATCACATAGGGGGCTTGTTAGCCCCTTTTTGTGATAGCAATAAAGTTTAAGTGGAAAAAAAGGTTTAAAAAATGAAAGTTACAAAAAAAATAAGTCACATATAAAAGCAATTTAAAAAAAATTAAAAATAAAGTCCCCCGCCCCCCACATACACATGCAAACATGCGTCGACTGTGCCTACGTGCGAAAATGAGGATTGCATCCATTGCGCCGCACATGTTATATATCGCCGCAAACATCGCAGTGAGAGCAATAATTTTAAGGCCATTAATCACTGATAACGATGATCGGTAAAATCTTTTAAAGCGTCGCCTATGGAAAATTTTGGCTATGGTAGTTTTTTTGCGATTTCGCAGACGCGTGCAATTTTAAGGCTTGGCATGTTTGTTGTCTATTTACCCGACGTGACCCCGTCTTTTATATTTTACCAAAAATGGGTACAAGATACTTTGCCAGGGGGCCTCCCACCTTTCCTGTACGGCCAGCCTGCTGCTCAGATGAAGGGTCTGGTAAGAGATTTTTGGGGGGACCCCAGGCTTTTTTGTTGTTGTTTTTTGTGGCATTGGGGTCCCTCCTGAAATTCCTACCAGACCTAAAGTGTCTGGTAAGATTTGCGGGGGGGGACCCCACACTGTTTATCCAGTCTTTTCAAATTCTTTTAGAGTGCATAGGGCCCAAGGCTCACGAGCATCCCCGTCGGGCGTGCCGCGAGATATTCTGTGCCGAGTGCACTTCTATGCCATCAAAGAGGAGATCCTCAGTCAGGCCTGGAACAAGGGCCCCCTGGATTTCGATGGTGCTAGGATTCAGGTCATGCCGGATCTGTCCTGCCACACGCTTAGTATGCGCCGAGCCCTTTGGCCGCTAATGGATGTCATTAGAATGACGGAGGCTACATATTGATGGGCTCACCCATATACCCCGTGACCTTTTTGGAGACGGTGTCCCATAATTATTTTTCAGTTTGCCTCTGGCTCATTGTTTGGGTTTTGGCGGACACTGCTGCAGTCGGACTTCTACACACGATCTCTCTGGTTGATTCGAGGCTCCTATTGTGGACTGTTTCATGGACCCCCAAAGGACAGGTGACATGTTGATGTATGCTTTCCCTTTTGGGGCGGGGAGGTGGCGGGTTCTGCCTCCCTTGGGGGGGCTCAGTGGAGCGATGTCTCCTTGAGGGGATGGAGCTTGGCCGCCTGTGCAGAGCTCTGTGATACATAGAGGAAGGTTGAGACAATGAAATGCTACCGCTATGCCTTCCTTCACTGCGCACTGTGAGCTGTTCCGTTATTTTGCACTGTTTCTATCCTCAGGTTGGGACTATAATTATTGTTTATTTATATGCTTAGTGGCTCAGGTTACTATATGTGTGTTTTCATCTATTTTGATGCACCTGGAAGAAGTGAGCGTTTAGGGCTCCAAATACAGGTTTAGTTCCGGGGGCGCTGCACTAGAGGGGGGGTTTAGATTTTGAGCCCCCTCTTCCCATTTCCTCTTTAAGTGTTCCTTACGGGTGGTTTCAACGTGTGGTTTTCCTAATATGGCCTTAGGTCTGCTCTATCTTGGCACATCTCCTGATATCCGCTTGAGTTTCGGGAGTTTCATCCGTGAGCTTCCGTGACCCATTCGACCTTACTTCTCTCCAATAGCAGGTCTTTTGCCCTACGTGCTGGGGTAAATACGCTAGGTTTTCCACAGTCGACCCGTATCTGGGTCTGCTTGGTTGGTATTCCTGACAGGACTGTTTTTCCTTTTTTGTTTTATCTTCTCTTACCGGATCCTTTGGTATCTTTCTTTCATTCACTCTTCCAGTGTCTCTCTCTTTTTCTCTGCTGCCCTACCGATGGTAACTTGCTTAAATTGTCCTCCTTGAATGTACATGTTGTGAATATTCCCGAAGAACGGTCTAGACTCTTGGTGGATCTGAAAAAATCTCGCTCTGAACTTGTGTTTTTGCAAGAAACCCATTTCAAACAGGGCTCGATACCCAAGCTGAGCAGTCACGATTTTCCAGTGGTGTACCATTCCACCTCTCCTATCTCAAAATCTAAAGGGGTAAGTGTTTTAGTGGCCAAATCAGTTCCGTGGTGCTTGCTTGATCTCCAGCAGGATTCTGGGGGTCGATATCTCTTTGTGAAGGGCCCCTGGGCGGTCGCGTGGTCACCCTGGCGAATGTTTACCAGCCCAACTCAGTTCAATTTACGTTCCTGTGCTCAATTATTCCTATTCTCCATTACTTTACTGAACGGTCTTTAATTTTGGGGGGGATTTTAATTTTGCAATGGATCCCCTGCTAGATGTGTCCAGGGGGGTGTCCCACTTGTCCTACCCTTACCTTAAGAAACTGAAAGAAGAATTGAATGCTCTTCGCCTCATTGTTGTGTAGGTTCTATGAGTTCTCCAACAAACCCGGGAGGATGCTGGCCAGGGCCCTCAGGGGTACGCACTCAAAGCCTTGCATATCCCATATCCTTTCACGCTCTGGATCGAAACTGTCTTTGTCCAAGGGCATAGCAGCAGAATTTGCGGCCTTCTATGGTCTCCTGTATAATTTACATCCTGATCCTTCTGAAGCTGAGGCAATGGACTGTTTGCGACGCATTGACGACTATTTACGATGGTGAGGCTTGCCCTTTCTTGATTTGGAGGGCTGTAACGTGCTAGACTTGCCCCTAACCCCAGCAGAATTGGCATTAGCGCTCAAACAAATGAAGATGGGCAAGGCACTCGGCCCTGACGGGTTCACTTTACGGTATTACCGCCAATTTGAGTCCCTCCTAGCTCCGCACTTCGTTAAAGCTTACGCTATTGTGGATGGAACCCTATGCCTCATGACTCTCTGAGGGCGCATATCACGGTTATCCCTAAAGCTGACAAAGACCCTGCACAGTGAGGTAGTTACCACCCGATGGCCCTTCTTAATGCGTACCTTAAGCTATTCGCCAAAGTTTTGGCTAACCGCCTCCTACCTTTCATCAGTACTTTGGTCCACTTTGACCAGGTGGACTTTGTCGCATCCTGCATGGCCCGAGATAACACCATCCGGGTTCTGAATGTGCTCCATTCCTGGAGCAAACATAATTGCCAGTCGATGCTTTTATCGCTTGAAAGGGTTGATAGGCAGTTTGTACGGTCTACCCTTCAACATATTGGACTGGGACCCGGCATGTGCTCATGGATAACCTCTTTATGTTCTCCTCCCACTGCTGCGGTGAACATTAATGAAACTCGGTCAGAATACTTCCCCATATCAAACGTACTCGACAAGACTGCCATTATCGCCCCTCATTTTTGTCTTATCGCTGGAGCCTTTCCTATGTACGATTTAGAGCAGATGACTTGGTGACAGGTGTATCTCTCCTGTCGGGATCACACAAGGTGGAGCGTATGGCGACAATCTGCTCTTTTTTCCTCACCGTGCCCCATTCCTCTATTCCGGGGGTGCTGCGAGCGTTTGACACGTACGGTAATTTGTCCAACTGGTTGATGAATCCTTCCAAGTTGGAGGCTCTTAATGTTTCTTGCCTTCTTCGGTACTAGCTCAAATCCAAAACTCTTATTGTTTCCATTGGGCACCCCGATACGTAACCTACTTGGGCACACGCATTACGGCGGATTTATCGCTACTATACTAGGAGAACTTTGTTCCCTTGTTGTCCACACTCGAGAGATTTGTCGCTGTGGCTTACTTTAACTTGGCTTGGACGCTGTGCTGTCCTTCAGATGACTGTGCTCCCTCGACTCCTATATGTGCTGCAGGCTCTACCGATCGTATTGCCTCCCCACAATTGCCTCTCAGGTGTGTCGGCAATTCCTGGGATTTGTTTGGGCAGGCAAACATCCGCGCTTGGCATACCATTTCTTGACCCTTCCCAAGCAGTGCGGGGAATTGGCCTCCCAGACGTCCACTCGCCTGGTGGACTGGTGCTGTCACCCTACACAGAAGAGGTGGGTGTCCATGGAGTTGCTGGAATCTTGGGACCCTTTAAGTCCCACACCTTTAACAGGCAGAAGAGATAGATCTGTCCATTTTATGGAGAACAGAGGGGAAAGCCTTCGCTTTCCTCCCTGCTCCCCCCTGAAGCGCTCTCCCATTCTACCATCTTCCTGACTTTACTGTCATCTAGGGCGACGCTTAAATCCTCTGACCTCTCCCCATCTCCGTCTCCCTTAACGCCTGTCATTGGGGATCTTGACTTCCCTCCCAGGATTGGATAACGCCCATGTGTGCAGTTTGTTGTCAGTGGGTAAATTCCGTTTGGTGGATTTCATAGTGGAGGGGAGATGGATGTCACGAGAAGAGATCCAGCACCTGCTATCCCCACCTATGGCCCATTGGGGAGTGTTTCAAATCAGTAATTTTCTACGCTTCATTCCCGGGGTGCGGAAACTTTCGCCTTGTCTCATGTCATTTGAATTGATGTGCAATACGGGCGAACACGTCCGGCATTCTCTGTCGATACTGTATAAACTTCTAGCTGCCCCTGCCGCATTATTTTGTCTCCCGTTCCTGTGGAGATGGGAGTCTGAGTTGGGCAGGACCTTCATGGATCAACAGAGCACAATGGTCTGTTTTTGGCACACAGATCCTCCATTGCGAGTAAGTACCAGGAGCAGGGTTACAAAATCCTGACGTGCAGGAACAGAGTCCCCTCTGTTCTCCATAAAATGGACAGATCTATCTCTTCTGCCTGTAAAGGTGTGGCATGGCCGCAGGAACTATGGTACATATTTTTTGGCATTGCTCTGTTTTGAGACCTTTCTGGGTATCTGTACGCTCTGTGATCAACCAGTTGGTACTTTCCCTCTTACGGGACGACCCAGCAGTTTATCTATCACATATGGCCTTTTTCTCCATTCAGCGATACAAGAAGTCCATGACGATCCACTTGATCAATGCGGCAAGATCCTGTATACCGTTGCTGTGGAGAGAGGACAAGCCCCCTACACTGCGTATGTGGTTTTCGATTGTGGATGACATTTATCGCATGGAGGAACTGACAGCCTCCTTGCTCAATTCTGAAGAGATGTTCCGGTCCACATGGATGCCTTGGTCCGCTTACACCTTGCCCCACATATACTCTGTGAAAATTTTACCATCTGC
>NW_017308050.1:105717-125643 GCF_000935625.1 Nanorana parkeri
GCGGGATCTGGGAGTCCTGGTCATGGCTGCTCCTTGCCTCCTTCTGGCTTTTTTTTTTCCCACTTGCCTTTCGCCTGTTTTCTTTACTCTTTTTTTCTTTTCAGTCCTGGGAAATACCATACAGTGGTTGGGCCTCAACTCCCCCACTTGGGTTTTCTTTCCCTTTTTAGATACAAGCGATTTGACAGATGGTGCTAGTTCTAGGAGGTGGGGAGAGGTGGTCCTCGCATGTCTCTGTTTAGAACTGTTTTCCCATAGTAGACGCGGGGTAGCATACACGCTTAGGGGCATAGTGGTAATGGCACTTTTGATTGACTATTTTTTACAATGCATTTGAAGTCTATTGTATATCCCTATTGTGCCGCCCTAATGGGGCATAAAAGTTTATATAGATGAGAATTTATATAGATTGTTTTCTCTATACCATTTTCTATAGTCATTCTATATTTAGTTCCTATGTTGCCATCTAGTGGCCTTTTGTGGTAATGTATGTATTTTGCAATGTTACCTTCCTTGATATCCCTGACATCGATGACACAGTTCCTCTTATGTATGCCCCACCCTTCTTCCTGAGAGCAGTACTTCCTGTGTCATGGCCACAGTTAACAGGCCACATGTAACTAGGACACATGTACTCTACATAGTACACTAGAAAAGGCATCATTTTTTGACCGCACAATACTATAACCATTCATCTGCTGTTCCTGTCATCTGCTGTAACCTTGATGTTCAGAATAAAGCACCCTTTTGAATGAATCGGTATTGGTGAGTTCAGCTATCTGACAAGGATTGTCCGCAGTGAGTATATGTGCTTATACAGGCCAGGCATAGAGGTCTCAGCAAGGGATATATCGCTATCACAACAATCGGAGTCAGAATACCTATGTAATTCTAATTTCTCTTGCTGGTTGACATAGTTGATTTGTTTATATCAAACTGTGTATTTGATTGCTTGTTTTAACGAGAAATTTTAAAGAAGTTGAAAAATAATGCTTCATATTCCAATGGACTGTCAAAATTTGGAAGGATCCAAATAACTAAATGAATTGACTTTCGCACCCAAATCCCGAAAAAATCTGAAACGAAACTAACTTTTTGCCGGCTTACATGCCTAGATTTAATGAGCTGCCCAGTGTACTAATGCTGCCCAGTAAAGCTGCACCAAAAGACCACTCATGCAAGCAGAATGGTGTTACCGCAGTCCACCTATAGGAGACCAAGCAGTACAGAGAAAGGGCAGCCACCAACCTGCCTGCCGGGCCACCCTAAAATAGGGTAATTTCAGCCATTTAGGCTATGAACACTTTGCCCAGGCACCCTGGGTGGCAGGAGGATCATTCTCCAACACCATAGATTTCCAGCACAGAAGAGCCTGAACCTGTGTGAGAAAGACAAAAACACCAACTGCTATGGATCAACAGCCTGCACAGGTAGTAGAGAAGTCCTGGAGCTAAGACAAAGAGAGAATACTGATGGGTTAACTGGGCTTGGATTTATAATACTTTAGTGTGGTCCTAAGGGGGAGTCGGAGGGTGGAGCTGACCAATGAGTATGCTGACATGAGCAGGCTGGTAACATTTTGTTCAAGTGTCAGAGAAAGATAATGTGATTGTATGATAATCATTATGTATGATAATGTTGAAAGACTCAGCATTTTTTCTTTGGCATTTCCGTTTAACAGATCACATGTTAACCTTCCTAATAATACATTTACATTTAGAATTTATTTTATTTAAGGTTTTACACATTAAACAATATATCTAGGTTAAATTATTATAGCTATAATTTTGAACTTATATTAACTTTGTGTATTTTTATTTATATGCCGGTTCTATTAATTTTTTTATATTGTATCAAAGTATATGTAAACCCAGTCACTAAGATCTCAAATACTGTACATTTTAAAATGTTAAAAGTAATTTTCATTATTTTAAAATCTGCAACTTTCTTAAAAATATTACCTGGTGATTCTGTCATTGAGGTCTTTGTTTAGGCCCTTCCTCTTATGGGGAAAAGACACTCTGTCCCTATCTCCAAGCTTAATTGTTACCCTGTCAATTTAAATTGTCACCCTTGTCCGCCTTCCGATGGAGTGGACAAGTGAATATTTCAACATACATTATGCAGGCATAGTCTACTGTTGTCGCCATCGTTAAACTCGCCCTGAGAAATTCCATTCAGACACTGCTAAAGTACATGCATGAAGACAAGAAGTGGTTGCAAAGAGGCTGTAGGACAGGGGTCTCAAAGTACTGGCCCCCAGGGCCAATTGCGGCCCGCAAGCAGGTACTATGTGGCCCGCAGCCAGCTGACAAGTCAGGCACGTGGTAACGGACCGCATACCTGACTTGCGGGAGCAGCTACATGGCCTGCATCTCTGTTGGATGATCAGGTGACAGCTGCTGCATGTAAACGCATGCACACCCCATGTAATGATATGTGATATGATTGCATGTGGTTAGGAATCAATCACTATTTCTGGATGCATCGATTGTGCATTCAGGGAGTGTGTTTTCTAACCATCTGTAATCACATTACATAGCAGCGGCTGTCACCTGATCATTAACTTGAATGGGTGACAGCTGCCACTTGTAAGCACAAGATTAGGGATTCCTGCGGCAGGTATTACATGTTCCTGCTGCAAACTTACATGTATGATGGGGGCCTTATTGTGAGTATATATTAGTGTCCATAGTACCATACCGGATATAGTTAAATTTTATTTTGAAGTATGACATTTGGCAAGCGGCCCCCATGGGAGAAAACAATTTGTCGAGCGGCTCCAGAGTGAATTGAGTTTGAGAACCCTGTTGTAGGAGATCAGCAGCACTGAGATGCAACAAAGGACAAGAAACGTGTATATATACAGTATATATATTGTGTGTGTGTGTGTGTGTGTGTGTGTGTGTATATGTGACTAATTTAAATAGAAAATTCACCCAGCAAAAAATTAGAAATATGCCCTTATGTAAGTGTAATGCATTTGAGCAGGGACAGGCTTTGAAAAAATCAACTGTAGCTGGAAACATGCTGAAAAATGCAGCCAGTTGTCAATGACTTACATGTAGCAGGGACAGGCTGTTTACAATGACCAGTGCCTACAAGCCCTACACTAATCTGCCCTATGCACTTTTTAAGTATCACTTCCTAACCATTTCCCTATCACAGCTAAACTCATTGTTTTTAAGTTTGTTTGTGTCTGTTTGGGTTTTCTACAGGTGCTTGGGTAGTTGTCTCCTTCCTAAATTGCCTCTGTTGTGTGTCTAAATGTGGTAGGGACATTAGGGGCCCATTCACATTGTAGTGTTGTGCTAAACACACGGGATCCAAGCATCTAATGGTACTGCGTGCTAAGTATGCTGGTGTGTTGTGTTACCATTCATTCACAATGGCACTTCAATGCACCTACTGGTAGGTGTGTGCTGCAGTGATGCCAATAGATAGAGGAACCCTCCGCACACCTCACAGCAGTCCCGGCCTATATAAAAGACGGTGCTTGCAGTGATGACCACGGATGGCGCCGTGCTGACATTAAACAATTTTGCTAAATTTTCAAAGGGCAGAGTTAAACTTGGATCAGAGACAAAGATCACCAGCACTCAGTGATATCTTTCAATATGTCCATTTAATTGGACAAAGCGTCACAATAACAAAAGCCAATGTTTCGGGGGCCACACAATGTCCCTTCCTCAGGGCGAAAGAACACACCTCACAGCAGTCCCGGCCTATATAAAAGACGGTGCTTGCAGTGATGACCACGGATGGCGCCGTGCTGACACAGAGTAGAGACAAAAATCACCAGCACTCAGCGATATCTTTCAATATGTCCATTTAATTGGACAAAGCGTCACAATAACAAAAGCCAACGTTTCGGGGCCACACAGGAAAATGAAGCGTGGAGTTTATTCAGACTGTGTAAGACAGACAGATTGGTGTTAAATGTTACAAGATTGTTTAGTTTTCTTAACCCTTGCAGTGGGGCTACCGCTCCACTGCAAGGGTTAAGTGCTCATTTTTGTCGAGGTTCAAAAATAACAGTCAAACTCACCTGATCCACGGAGCTGTCTTGCTCTTAGACCTGTCCCTTCGGCCTTGTTCCCCCCTCTGCTGTAGCAGTCTAAAGTCCAGTTGAATGATCACGTTCTATACACTGTTGGATGTCGAGGGACATTCCATCCCTGCAGCATAGAGAGAAGAGGAAAGGACTGGTCTAAGAGCAAGCCGGCTCTGAGGAGTGGGTGAGTATAACTTTGTTATTTTTGAACCTAGACAAAAAAGCAAGTAACCCTTACAGTGGAAGGGTAGTCCCCACTGCAAGGGTTAAGAAAACGTTACTGCTTAAAGCTAATAACATTGCTATCATATCATTTAATAGGGCAAATATTTTACAACCTGAATATTAGAGAAGAGAATCCATCCATCTTGATTTCTACAGCACGTGCAACTTCTGTAACAGCTGATAGCTGGGCAACAATTTCTGAATTCTGACGAACCTGTAAGTTAAAGGAAAGCTATTATAGTTTTTGCCAAACATATTTTATTTATTTTGTATTTTATTTTAGAAATAAGTGTGTTTCCGTATACTAGTTGACTGTTCCTGCAGACTTAAGAACTAGGCAGCATTGCCGTGGTGAGCTCACTCATCTATATGTACTAGCAAAAGTATGCCAATTCATTAAACATAGTTCAATTCAGAAGTCCCAGTAGTATGAATAGCCTAAATGGAGTACATAACGTACTGCACAGTGGGACATTCTTGAGTATGTCATGCACAGCCAGGGCCGTCCCTATAATGAGGCAGTATGAAGCTGTTGCCTCAGACAGCATTTCTTTGGGTCACATGGGTGGACACACTCTGCTGCATAGTATTTGCAGTGTGTCTGTTCCCCCCTTTTCTGGCCAGAGCCTCCCAGGTTGCAAAGAGCCAGGCAGGGAGATGTATAAAGGCCATATGCATCTCCCCTTCTAGCTCTTGGCAATATGGAATGCTCTGGCTGGCGTCCCATCAAGCTCTATGCAACCAGTGACATCTCTGGTTGCCAGGAGCTAAGCAGGACTCTCTAGTCGGCATCTATAAAGAAGTTTATAGACTGTTAGTAAAATCTCAAACAACTCCCCACTATCCTATTGAAATTCATAAACACGTGGTTCCCATGATAGCATTTATCACAGGACTGAAAATCACCAGCACCCCCATTCCCCCTCCCCAGTTAGCGTGCACCACCAGCCTACACCCGCCTAAGGTGGCAAAAAGGCTTGAGACACCCCTGAGTACAGTATACTAGAGGATACCCCACCATTCACCCTAATGCAACCCGCCGTCTGAAAAAGAAAAATAGAGCACATTCCTCCATCAACACTACCAGCGTGTCGATCGAGGAATCCCGCTGTTTGCATTGCAAGCTGACAGCGGCCGCAGGCCCCTGTCAGAATACCCGAACAGAGCTGGCAGCTCTTTGGGTGCTGGTTCTGATCGAATGAAGATTTTCCAGCCAGCTCCTTGGATCAGCTGATTGAGGGATGCCAACTGAAAGGATGCCGACAGTGGCACACACCGTGCGAATTTCGGTGAGGTTCTTCAAAAAACGGCCGAAATTCACACAGTGTATGGACACCCTTAGCCTTTAAGGTGCACTGCCATTCCTTTAAAAATGAATGGGTTGCAATAATGTGTAGTAATGCTTTGGTTAAAGAAGATCTGGAAGAAAGCATTTTATTAACCCTTGCAGTGGGGCTACCCCCCGCACACTGCAAGGGTTAAGTGCTCGTTTGTGTCTAGGGACAAAAGTAACAAAGATATACTCACCAGAAGCTCCAATCCGACCAGCTGTCACAGCGCTCCCTCCAGCCTGTCTCCTCCTCCACAGCAACATTGGAATGTTCCTCAGCGTCCTCACAGTATATATATCCAGAGTAGGGGGAGACACTGGAAGGACTGGTCTAAAGGTGCCCATACACCTATCGATTGTTAGATTTTATTTTTGTGCCCTCATCGAACCGCCGTTCGATTTCCGCTCGAATACTCCAAGCACAGACCAATGGTGTTTTGATAATCGTTCGTTAGCAATATTAACTGACCGAATTTCATCGATCGACAGAATGGATTTTCGTTTGCACATGAGCAGTTTTAAAGGTTGCGATTTTTGTGGTAAGAAAACGCCACTAATCCATCGATTTTCGTTCAATTTGAAAAAAGTTTTCCAGCCTGACCGAGAAAATGTTGCCAGGTGTACAGTAAAAAAAATTGTTGGGTTCCCATCAACTGATCGTTTATCATACGAAAGACCATTCGTGGAAGATTTTCGAACTTTTTCTTAAGGTGCCCATACGCCTATCGCTACATACAGCTTTGGGCGTTTTTTTTAAACCTAGACAAAAACGAGCAGTTAACCCTTGAAGTGCAGGGGTAGCCCCACTGCAAGGGTTAAGAAAACATTTCCTGGAGTTCTTAACGCAGCATGCCTTGTGCTTTCACAACACATAAAGGTTCCTATATACCTATCGATTTTCGTTCGGAAATCGTCCACGAATGGTCTTTTCGAACGATAAGCGATCAGTTGATGGGACACCAATGATTTTATTTACTGTACTTCTGGCCAAATTGCCTCGATCGGTCAGTCTGTAAAAATTTTTTCCAATCGTATGAAAACCGATGGATTAGTGGCATTTTCGTACGAAAAAAATAGCAGCAAGAACACTGCACATGCGCAAACCAAAATCCATTCTCTCCATCGACAAAATTTGGTGAGTTAGTATTGATAACCAACGATGATCAAAATTGGCATTGGTCTGTGTATGATGGGCTATTTGAGCTAGAATCGAAAGAGGGTTTTTGACAGCAATGAAAATTACTGATCACAAATCTATTGGCCAGCTTTAGGCTCAGTTCATGAAGCTGAACAGCTATAAAGATCTTTATTTTAGTCACGTGACTGTAATGTTCAAACTTCATTGGACATTGGAACAATATTGGAGCTGAATATGGCTGTCACTTTTTTTTAAAGATAAGTATTCTCATCCTGGTGTATTAGCTTTGTGAACTGAGACTTTAAGCTGACCATACACTTATATTTTTTTCATTCAACCTGTGGGCTAAACCAAAAAAATATTTATTTAACTGATAGATTCCTCCATCTCACAAATCACCTGCTGTCTGGCTGCTCGCCTGAAAATATTCCAACCAATTTTCAGATCAAAGGATACTGGATGGAATGGTGTATGTTGTGGCAGGCAGGGGAAAAAAGATACCCCAAAAGTCAGCGATTGCAGAGGCACCCAGAATCCATGAGCATCTAGGTGGTTCTTCAATTAGTAGGTATTTATTGGATGATAAATCGACATAAAAATCCTTGTGAAGAGACTGTGTTTTTATGTCAATGGTGTTTCTGGGCACCGCAAGCGCACACTGCCCGTTCAGCATTGCGGTCATCGGAAACCCCCGCCCCTCAGCGGGGCGGGCTTGCGATCATCGCAAGTACGATCTGCCTGTCCAAGATAGGCAGATCGTATTTTTTTTTATTACCTTACAACCATCGCAAGACAAAAGTCTTGCGATGGTTGTAAGGTGTGTGCCCAGCATAACGGGACTTCCAGCAACCATATGTTTTTTCCTATCACCTACCATGATGGAATTTGCCCATACCATATAAATTATTACACTAAAACAGTTCTCTCCTGGGACTTCTGCCCCTACTTTTCTACTCCCATCTTTTCCTTTTCCAATTCGTAGTTTATACGTTTTTCATAATCACTAAAAAAGGCATCAATTATTTTGTGAATGCATACCCTAAAAAAATACATTATAACAGCACATAAACATTTCACAGATCTATGCATGTATTGTTGATTGAATTGTGTTTGTGTCTTTGAAAAAATGATTTTATGCTAACACAATTTAAATGTGGATTAATTCTGTCTAAAGTGTTTTATTCTTTTTGTATACTCACTGTGAATAAAAACAATCAAGGATACTTCATTAATCCTATAGGATTAAACAATATACTCACATTAACTTTTATCCATTTATTCCCCCCAACGCTCCTCACTTTCTCAACCGTCTATCGCTAATTAGCTTAAACTGCCTTAACTTGTACTGGACATCCAATTTTTATAGATTAAACCCCTCTGGCACTAAGGCTGGGTTCACACCTGGGCGGGAAGTTTAAAAGTAAAAAAAACCGAAAAAAAGATAGAGGGGAAAAACAAATTAAAAATCATACCGCCAGGGAGGTTAAAAACGAGCATTTTTTTGTCCAATGAAAGGCGCTTTCATTGGACAAAAAAACGTGCTTAAAAACGTGCTAAAAACTTGCTTAAAAAGCGCCTATAGGAACACCCAGGTGTGAACCCAGCCAAAATCTGGCCATACACAATTATCTGCAGTTTTTCTGTGGTCAGATGGAAAAGGTGCAACGGATTCCTCCATCTACACTTAACTGTGTGGATGGAGTAATCTCCACCTGGGCCAATCTGTTGCACTTTTTCCATCTGACCACAGAAAATCTGCAGATAATTGTAAGGTGTATGGGCACCTTAAGTAAAACATTTCCTTTCCTCATTTTGCCATGTCACTCTCAGATTTTCAATTGCAATCAGATGATCCCATTTTGGGGGATCCAGTGTAAAGGTGGCCATACACTGTACAACCATCGCAAGACCTTAGTCTTGCAATGGTTGTAAAGCGATTAAAAAAACATACAATCTGCCCATCTTCTAGCCTGCTGGTTCGACGGAAGACGTGCGACCGTACAGTAGAAACACGCCTTCCATACACTGCACGATTCTCGTACGATCGCGGGATTACAACCCTCGCAAGACAAAAGTTGTAAAGTAATTTTAAAAACTTACGATCTGCCCATCTTGGACAGGCAGATCGTACTTGCGACCCACTGAGGGGCGGGCTTCCGATGACTGCAATGAGGGACAGGCTTCCGATGACTGGAATGAGGGGCGGGCTTCCGATGACTGCAATGAGGGGCGGGCTTCCGATAACTGCAAACGGGCGTGCGCACATCGGCCCGTTCGGCAGTTGTCGAACAAGCAGGCCACAGGTGTTCCAGCCTGCTTGTTCGACGGAACAGTAGACAGTAGACAGTAGAAACGGTCGCACACCTTCCATACACTTTGCGATTATCGTACGATCGCGGGATTTTCAGCGATTCTCGTACGATAATCGTACAGTGTATGGGCACCTTTTAAATCTTTCATTCCATTTTGAAAATTCCTCCTGTCACTTGACATTAAAGTCATTTTATAATGTAAAGTGAATGGGGCTGATCCATAAAAATAAAATGAGCACACAAAAGCAGTTGTTGCCGGCAGCAACCAACCAAGCTTCACCTTTGTTTTTTCTTTCACAAGAGTTCTAATTGGTCGCTTTTGGTAATAACTACATTTTGTGTTCATTTTCTTTTCTGCAGTTTTAATTGATCAAACCCAAAGTATAATTGAGACCCCAACGCAGGCTCCTTATTTGACAGGGGCTGCAATTTAAAATTTTGCCTACAATGTTACTGTGTGTGAAAGCTGGTAGTGTAGAAGTATAATGGTATATATTTCCATTACACTTCTACACTACCAGCTTTAGGCGGTTAGTGCAGAGGTCAGCGGTGTGACGCAGAGTGCAGAGGTCAGCGGCGTGACGCAGAGGTCAGCGTTGTGATGCAGAGTGCACCAGGGCTGCGTTTGGGTCTCACCAGGGCTGCATGCTTGTCTCACCAGGGCTGCGTGTGGGTCTCCCCAGTGCTGTGTGGGCGGCAGGGTCACAACATGGCTGTGCGAAGGGTGCGGGCGGCTGGGTCTGACCATGGCTGTGCGGGCAGTGGGAAGGAGGAGGAGCTGTGGGGTATAGGTGCATCTCTATTTACAGCAATGCAGAATGGTATAAGCTATAGAGGACTACACATCCCAGCAACACTTTAAACAGAAATAGCATTGCTGTATAAAGTCCTGCTGGTATTTGTAGTCCCCTATAGAGGGTGCCATTCTGCAATGCAGAATGGCAACTGCTATGGAGGACTACAAATGCCAGCAGTTATAAAGGACTATAAATAATGACATTTTACAACACAGTGAATGTAATCACCTCTTCTAACGGTGGCTTGCGGGGCCGCCGAGGACGGCGGCTTGCGGCGGTGTCCAGTGTCGGTAAGAGGTTTTTTTAAGTCCGGGGGGGGCGGTCTTGCTGTTGATGAGTTCCGTTCCAGTGTTCCACTAATTTCATCCCGGGACGGCTCACTCCTCAGTATCTGGCGTCGAGACCCCCATCTCTGTGCCGGGAGTAGCCATTGGTATGTGCGTGGGATACTGGGTCCCCCCCCTCCTTCCCACTACCTCTGTACACCTCCCTCCCTTCCTCTCCTCCATGATGTGCTCCACTGGGCATGGGCCCTCAGGCAGTGCCCGACTGCCTTAATGTTCACTGCGTTCCTGGATATGAGGGACTTTGACTAACTGGACCATGGAGCAATGGAAGAAGGTGACGTGGTCTGAGGAATCACGTTTTCTTTTTCATAATGTAGATGGCCAGGTGCGTGTGTGTCACTTACCTGGGGGAGAGATGGCACCAGGATGCATTATGGGAAGAAGGCAAGCCAGTGGAGGCATTTTGATGCTTTGGGCAATTTTCTGCTGGGAAACTTTGGGTCCAAGCTGAAAATGCCAAGGGTTCTGCCAACATTCACCCTTCAGTGCATATCAGGCACATTCATATAGTCAGAATTTTTTTCAGGCAAGAACTTACAAATCACATGCCGGAAAACACAGCAAAATGCACACTGACAAGTTAAAAACACACAAAGAATGCACAAAAATGCTTTCTATAACGAAAATCAAGACTGTGGGAATTTTCAGGATGGAATTGGTGCATGAAGTGAACGCAGGCATCTGCTTAGCTTTCCCCATAAAAATGTCCTTCCTGTCCTGATGTCAACAGTTTAACAGACAGTAAGTGCGGGAAACTTGCCAACAGCAATGCAGACAGAATAAAAAACATTTTTTTTAGTGGAGTAGGGGAAAAATAGAACCCCTGTCAGATTTTTTGCTTCTGTCTGTGTCCTTGTTGCAAATTTTCCCTTACTTCCTGCTGGTAAAACCGTTGTCACCGGAACAGAAAGTGAGGGGAAATCTCTGAATCTGAACCCCAGATAGCAGTAATAATCACAAAGGAGTTCTACTCCTTCACCATTCCATCTAAAACTTAAGTTCAAATTTCATGTCTACTGTCTATGGGCAGCTTCAAGAACCACGCTGGGCATGTAAAAAACGAATCCTTGCAGTGCGCAGGCAGCCCCACTGCAGGGGTTCAGTTTTTTTACATGCCCGGAGTGCTTCTTTGCTGTTTTGGTTTAGAGTCTAAAAAAAAGAAGATAAACTTACCCAATCCTCTGTCCCACCTGGCTGCTAGACTGGTACCTGCAGCCTCTTCTCCCCCAGGCTCCGGTGGTCTAAGGATTTGTGGTGTCATTATCCATTGACTTGCGTTGGACATGAGGACGCTGAGGTACTTTCCACAGTTGAAAGGGAAGATAGGTGAGCAGTCACCACCGTGGGACTGAGAATCAGGTGAGTATTTCTTCTTTAGTTTAGACCCTAGATCAAAATGAGCACCTTACCCTTGCAGTGCGGGGGTAGCCGTCCTTGCTCTAGGTAGATGCAGGAATATTGGCAGGATTTACTCTCTCTGCTGTCCCAAGACCAGGTTCCTCAATGCGCCCCCCTACACGCCAAAAAACCCCCCCCCCTCCGGAGAATGGCAGACCTGCAGGCTGCATACAAGTGAACTCGGCGACATCGCCGGGATCCCTTTTACAAAGCGAGTGGCAGCTTCCCCACTATACCTTCTAGCTCTGCTTGCCCAAAGCAGGGCTAAATGGCTAAATGTAGAAAAGTACCCGTCCGGCGCCCAGGAACTGCATGTCCTGGGCATCAGGGGATAGGAATTCCACACCCCTGCTGCCCCTGGGCCGGGCCTTGGTTGGCCTTGTGGGAAATCCGGCTCTGCCTAGAGCAAGGACAGCTGGACGCTGTATGAGATGATTTCATGCAGTATGAAGTCCAGTCGTCCTTCCCCATCTCTCCTAACTGAAACTCCGTACCTCAGTATGAGCTCTGCCTGGGAGAGAATGTGCCGAAGCCTGAGCTTTGCAGCTGTGATCGAGTAGTTTTTTTGTACACTTAGCCCCGCTCCGGACAAGCAGAGCTAAGTGTGCAGTGTGGAGCCGCCGCTAGTTTTCAAGTGATCTGATCACTTGTATGAAATGAGAGGCGGCGATTCTGTCCACACACCGCCCCCCCGTGGTTTTCGGGGTCCCCGCTCCTCTAGCGGACCCGAAACCACGGAACATGAGCTCACCATAGAGCAGACGAAAAACGGAGGTTTTTCGTCTGCTCTGTGTTATCACTGAGACAGGGTGCGCTGTGATCACAGCGCCACCTGTCTCAGCTGTCAAGAACTACACAGAACATCAGTTCTGTGTTGGAGGGCAGGTTCCATAAAAAGAACCTGTCACCTCCAAACTATCACTTAGAGGATTTTAAATCCCTATGTGATAGGAATAAAATTAGGTGGGGGAAAAAAATAAAATAATAAAAATTGTAAAAAGTTATGAAAAAGTACAAAAAATTATTTTTTAAAAAAGTGACTATGTAAAAAAAAAACCCCGCTGCCCCCGCCATCTGCATGCAAATAAACGCACGCATAGGACATTGTGTGTGTGCGTTGAGTGCTGCCGCCATTTCACTGTGCCGTATTGTGGTAGCGAGGCAGCAGAACTCTCCCACACGCACAATGTGCATTAAAGGGCAAGTTCACTTTCCCAGGTAATATGGGAAAATGGAATTACCCGATCAAATCTGGCCCCCGTCTCTCCCAAAACCCCCCACCCCCCGGCTATACTTACCTTTCGGCAAACAGTCCTTACCCTCCGCCGGTACAGGTGTACTGTCCTTACCCCGTACTGTCCAGCGCAGTCCTGCCCTATGCATTTTGAATTTCGCTCGCAAATTGCAAGCACTCATTGGTCAGCGTGGTCTGGTGACCACGCTGACCAATGAGAAGCGCTGTTTAGCACAGACCAATACAGTTTTGATTAGGGATGCACAGATAGAGTATTTGGGCAAGTACTTGTACTCGCCCAAATGCTCGATATCTTCTCCAATACCTGAACTTCTGGTCAGAGGAAGACTTCCTCTGACCGGCAGTGCCGGAGGGGAACATGGAGCCAGCTTCCCGTGCAATCAGGAAGCGGGTCAGCGACTAATGACCCGTCTCCCAGTTTCCTGATTGGCCAGGAAGCTGGCTCGATGCTGATTGGCCGGGAAACCGGCTTCCAAGCCATTCACAATCAAGCCGGCCAAACATGGAGTAGCATCTCATTACCCGCTGCCCGGCTTCCTGATTGCCGGGAAGCCTGCTTCATGCAAACGGAAGCACCGATACTCCGTGAGTACCGAAAGCAAAATATCGGTACTCTATACCCAAAAACCGGTATTGGTGCATCCCTAGTTTTAATTAAAACTATTTTTTTTTGTATTGGGACAAGTAGATTGTTATGAAGGACAAGTAGATTTGGCCCCCGCTTTAGCCCTTGGACAAGTAGTTTTTTCAAAAATTTCCACACCCCTGAAGAGTATTTATAAAAGTGGCCATTTATACTCCAACCCTGGTGTAGCGTGTTAATTGGAAGAAAAGGGGGTGGGGGAATCGAAGGTAAAAGGGGAGTGGTGGTATTAAAAAGGGGACCTCTGAGCTACCTTAAGGTGGCCATACACTTTACAACCATCGCAAGACGTTAGTCTTGCGATGGTTGTAAAGTAATTGTCTCCCGAGCATCATTCAAACCAGCCGAAAATCGTACGATTTTCGGCTGGTTTTCTAGCATGCTCCTTAGAAAAAAAAATGCGACCGTACAGTAGAAACGGTCGCACGTCTTCATTCACACTGCACGATTCTCATACGCTCGCGGGATTTCCCGTGATTCTCGTACGAGAATCGTGCAGTGTATGGGCACCTTTAGTCAAGTATATTTTCAATGACTGCATATTTTGAATTATTATGAGGAAATAAAGATTTCTGGATTGGTTACCAGTGGTTCAATGCAATTACTCTGCTAATATTTTAAAAACTGGTAAAATAGAATATCAGCCACACAGGAACTGAATTATTTTAAATCAGTCAGCTGACTTATAGGGCTTGATTTACTAAAGGCAAATAGGCAGTTCACTTTGCAAAAGAATTTTTCCCTAATCGTAATACGCAATCATGTGCCAGGAAAATGTAAAAAAAAAACAGCATTTTTGCTTACACATGATTGGATGATGGAAGTCAGCAGAGCCTCACCTCATTCACTAAACCAAGGAAAATTCCATTTTAAAGTGAACGGCCTATTTGCTTTTAGTAAATCAACCCCGTACGCTGGCCATACACTGTAATATTTATTTCGGCAACCAGCAGGCTGAACAAAGAAAATTATAATCCATCAATGCTTATGATCGTTGATCGGGGAATTACCCACTGTCTTCATTGTCAGAAAACCCAAAAAGAACCAGCAGCTGTTCGGCTCTGTGCGCTCTAATATTTTCCGACCGACACCGTCAATCAGCTGATCGAGGGATGCCGGCTGACATTGGCACCCACTGTGCACATTCCTCCTGGTTCATTAAGAACCGGTCAAAATTCACATAGTGTAGTCTTGCGTAGTTAGACGCACCACAAAGAAGAAGCAGAGCCTGCATATGTAATGAGCAAATACTGTATAGCTGCCTCCATAAATATATAACTACAATAATTACAAATGATACATTAGTACTGCCTAGGAAACACTGAACATCTAGTATCTACATGTAAAAGGCATCCATTTTAATAGACTATGCAACAGTACTTCATTGGAACATCGGAAACACAGGGCCGGCCTTAAGTCTTTAGGCGCCCTGTGCGAGAAAGCTTTACAGTGCCCCTCAGTAACCATTTTGCTAAGCCCCCCAAAAAACTGATTAAAAAGTATGATAAAAATAAAACTTTTATTGATCCCTAAGGCCGGCCCTGCGGAAACAGATATACAAATGTACAGTGGACAACAATGCAAATTAGTTGTAAAACTGGCCCACACTTTTCTGAACACCTTGTCTAAATTTCCAATTTCTCAAGTCATAAAGTACACCTTTGTAAAAGCAGCCCTTAAGTCACAAAGCAAGTTTACATGTTTCCATAAAATGATTTACATAATATCATGGTAAAAGAAGAAAATACTTTTGTAATGCTCAGTGGCACTGCCCCTCTTAGCTGTTATTGACCCTTGCCTGTTAACGGACTTGTGTTGCTTTGTTATGTTTGTAGCTATGTACAGCGACACAGCTGGTTGTGTTTTGTATTCATTTGCATCTGTACCTGTAAGTATGAGGTCTACTGGGAGTTTTGGCTTAAAACTGAACTTCAGGTATGGCCCAATGTAGTATAAATATTTAATAACTGGTAGGGCCTTAGCATCCTGTAAAGCAGGGGTGGGGAACCTATGGCTCTCCAGCTGTACTGAAACTACAAATTCCATGATGCATCTGTCTCTGGGAGTCATGCCTGTGGCTGTGAGAACCTTGCAACGCCTCATGGGATTTGCAGTTTCACCACAGCTAAAGGGTTCGGAGGTTCCCCTTCCGTGCTGTAAAGCAATGTAGTAGAGATCTTCTGGGTCCTGTACTACCACTGTGATGAACGACTTCCCCTCTGCTGTGAAAACACAGAGGCTTGCTTGCTCAGCACAGCAGCCATTCAGCGAACACCTAGTATTTTTTATTAACAAATACAAGGCATTCTCTGATTGGACGTGAGGAATTGATGTGACCGCCCTTGTGCAATCAGAGAATGGATAGTATTCACTGAAAAAGCCCCTGTGCTGAGTAAGTGACCCTCTATGTAGTAGTGGTGGCTATTACAGTGTTTTACAGGATCCCAGGCCCTACTGGGTATAAAATATGAATACTTATATTGGGCCAAGCTCGACCAATGTAAGTGGAAATAAATATTTATACCTGGAGTTCAGCTGAAAAAAAGAACTGCAGGAAAAAACTTTATTAACCCTTGCAGTGGGGCTACCCCCGCACTGCAAGGATTAACAGCTTATTTTTTTTCTAGGAAAATAAAAAGTTATACTAACCTGATGCTCTGAGCCGGCTTCTTTTTAAGCTGGCTATACACCTATAGATTTTTTTTCTATTAGCCTATGGTCAGATGGAAAAAGTGCATCAGATTCCTCCATCTACGCTAAAAGTCACTGGTATCTTGCTAGTTGGCCCCGCTGGCTCTCAAAATACCTGAACAATGCCTGCATCCAATCAGCTTGTTCAGGTATTTTGACAGCCAGCGGAGCCGACTAGCAAGATACTGAATTTGACCAAGCAGGAGATTCCTCCATCCACACAGTTTAGCGTAGATGGAGGAACCTATTGCACTTTTTCCATCTGACCATAGAAAATCTCCAGATAATATGTAGGTGTATGGCCAGCTTTATACTGGCCTTTTCAACCTCTCTCCACCTCTCTCCACCTCTCTCCACCTCTCTCCACCTCTCTCCACCTCTCTCCACCTCTCTCCACCTCTCTCCACCTCTCTCCTCTGCAGTTGTCTAAGGTCCCGTAAATCATCACGTCTATACACAGTGAGGGTAATTTATCAAAACTGGAGCAGCCAGAATCAGGAGCAGTTGCCCATGGAAACCAATCGGCATCTCTCTTCAGTTTGCTCAGTTGAGATTTGAAGATGAGAGATAGAAGCTGATTGGTTACAACGCGAATCTGCTCCAGATTTGATAAATTCCCCCCAGCCTGTCTTCTCCTATGGCAACAAAACACCACAGACCCCCCCCTGTAGCCCCCAGAACACCTCAGACCTCCTCATGTAGCTTCCAGAACACCACAGACCCATCCACCAGGCAACAAAACACCACAGACCCCTTCTGTATCCTCCAGAACACCTCAGACCTCCTCATGTAGCCTCCAGAACACAACGGACCCCTCCAGCAGGCAACAAAACACCACAGACCCCTCCGAAAGCCCCCAGAACACAGAACAGGCCACCACCTCCAGCCACTAGAGCCCCACATGGCATCTAATGTAGCCCCAATATCTGCGAACGTTATTCTACAGCTACCAGCTCACCGCGAGTTTCCTTATTTAGCCACCAAACCACCACAGACTTTCATCTACAGCTGCAAGACCATCACAGACCTCTGCCTGCAAAGTGGTTGTGAGAAGAGATGGCCTGCCATTGTGCTACTATGATATCAGCCCACCAAAACCTAAACACTAGCTCCGAGGTACAGGAAGGGTAGTAGAAGCATGTTCAGTTATCACTAGTTGTTATTATTAAGAAGTGACAGATGTATAGATAGAATTAGTGGTTGTGTCCCTGACAACTGAGCACCCAGCAGAAGCTCCAAGGTATGTGCCTAAAGGTGGCCATACACTCTACAACCATCGCAAGACCTTAGTCTTGCGATCGTTGTACAGGGATTAAAAAAACGTACGATCTGCATATCTTGGACAGGCAGATCGCACTCTCGATCATCGCAAGCCCGCCCCCCTGAGGGGCGGGCTTCCGATGACCGCAATGCTGATGCGCACACCGGCCCGTTCGGCATTTGTCTTCCGAGCACCGTTCTAACCAGCCGAGAATCTTACGATTCCCGGCTGGTTTTCAAACATGCTGGTTAGACGGAAGACGTGCGACCGCACAGTAGAAACGGTCGCACGTCTCCGTTCACACTGCTCGATTCTCGTACGATCGCGGGATTTCCCGCGATTCTCGTACGAGAATCGAGCAGTGTATGGGCACCTTTACAATACCACTGCATGTTTGCATGTACACTGAGTGGCCAGTTTATTATGACCACCTGACGTTTGTAGGCAAATTTAGCTATAATTAGCTAAAATTTTCGAGCTGAAGTTGCTAGAGGGCCAGACCATTATAAATACGGAAGCAGGTTGTTTACCACGACAGTAGAAGTGATTTTTTTCCTGAAGATATGGGTAAACAACACAATTTAACAGCCTTTGAACGTGGGATGATTGTTGGCGCGAGCCATGGAGCGAGTATCAGCAAAACAGCAGAATTCGTTAAATGTTCAAGAGGTATGAAATTAATGGTAAAAGCCGCGCTGTAAGAATGAAACCGCAAAAGTGTCAGATATAGTAGATATTGACCTTGAAGTAATGTGATACAATGTGTAAAAAATGAATGAAGAAACGCATATATATAACATGCACCTTATTCATCCGAATGGCCCATGCATCAAATAAAAAATGGAGATTCGTAGTGCAGATGGTTTTAAAAGGATAATAAACTTTATTAAAAAAGGATACTACTCACATATCCTAGATAAAAGTAAGGTATTTGGTAAGCAGCCACAGACACTGTGGATCTGATAAATGAAGTCACGCCCTTTGACGTAACGTACGTCACCCTACGTACGTTACGTCAAAGGGCGTGACTTCATCAGGGGTCTGATGAATGAAGTCACGCCCTTTGACATAGCGTACGTAGGGTGGAGTAGAGGAGCTGAGCGATTGCACACAGTGTCTGTGGCTGCTTACCAAATACCTTACTTTTATCTAGGATATGTGAGTAGTATCCTTTTTTAATAAAGTTTATTATTAGTGATGTCACTGGTTGCCAAGAGCTGAGTGGGATGCTCCGGCCAGCATCCTACCAAGCATCCAGCAACCCCCAGCAGCTCCTGGCAACCAGAGACATCAGTGAGCTGGGCAGGACGCCGGCCAGATCCAGAGCTGGGTGGTGAGATGATCAGCACGGTTGCCATCGCTGTTCAGATAATTTTCTGATTGACTCATTCGATTTTCTGATCAAAGGTTGCCGGATGGAAATCTGCCAAAAGTAGGGTTGCCACCTTTTCTTCAAGCGAAACCCAAACACTCAAGTGACGCGCAGACATTTTTTTGGGAGAATGAATCGCGGCTTACTCATATGTAAATAGCGCTGCTCATTCATATGTAAATATCACAGTTGAGACTATTTTCAGTGGGGGGCCAGTAGCCCCTACCCTAATTTTGGTTGCCCCTGCCTGGCTGATATCTTGTCAGGGTTTCTGCTGCCATGAAACCTGGACACAGCATTCAAAACCCAGACTGTCCAGGCGAATCCTGAACAAGTGGCAACCCTACCAACAGGGCCACCCAATGAATGAATTTCAGCTGGTTGTTCATGAATTGGCAGGAATTCATCAGAAAATTGAAGGAGTCAGACAGAAAACTTTTGGGCGAACAGTGATGGTAGCTTTTGTCGTGCTGTCATGCCTGTGATAATCTTGCAATGACTCATGGGATTTGTAGTTCCAAACAGCTGGAGAGTTGGAGTTTGTCCATCTCAGCCCTAAAGCCTCCTGAAATGCAGGACGTAAGTATCCCAGGAGGCTGCGAGGATGTAATTTTTGCATTGCAAAGTGAAAGCACGGTCTGCTTTCCAGAATAAAGGTAAAAAAACAAACATGTGATTTTGTGAAGGGGATGGGGTATTATTGAAGGTTTGCTTTGATATCTTGGATTTCCCATCTCTTGTTCCAGTGACAACTGAAACCAAGAAAGGGTGACTCTTTCTACAGGGGACACAGACAGGGTTCTGCTTTATTCATAAAGAAAGATTAGCTCCACTTTGTGTGGTAATTGCATTGTCCAGAACGGCAATCAAGAGCGCTTCCTCTCTATATACGTGATGAAAGTACACAGTGTACTCTCCCCTCTGGAAGACAGCCCTCCACAGCACGTCACAGTTTGGAAACAAAAGGCCTGACCAAGAAAAATTCCTCTAGTGAAATCAAAGGCTCTTATGTCATTTCCCCTTTAAGTGAATGAATCCCTAGACAGGGAAATTCCGGTAATGGGGGAGGGGAGGCTGTGTAGAGAGGTGGGCGGGGACTTCGC
>NW_017308050.1:125871-126255 GCF_000935625.1 Nanorana parkeri
CGCATAATAAATCCTTTGAAGGTAACTGGCAGGCACACAGCAGAGTAAAGTTTGGTGAAAAGCGCTGTGTGGTCAGAACTTCGGGACTGTGCGTGAAAAGTTTCCTCGTCCGGTCAAACTATAACCAGGAACATGAAGTCCGTCCTGATCGTCCTTGCTCTTCTCATCTGTGCAGCAGCCGCAGAATCGGTGAGTGACACCGGGATAGGGAGGGGGGTGCTGGCCGGTCACCGTCTCCTTCCACACACAGCTGGGGGACATACAAAGGATACCTATAGAGTGGAGGTAATATAGGGGGTGGGTGAAAATAGAGAATGGAGGTTATTTGGGGTGTCATCTATAGGGTGGAAGTAATATGGTGGGGGTCGGGGTGGTCGTCTGTAG
>NW_017308050.1:126475-129662 GCF_000935625.1 Nanorana parkeri
GTGGTGATATGGGGGGGGCATCTATAGAGTGGTGGTGGTGATGATATGGGGGGAGGTGGAGTGTCATTTGTAGAGCTGAGATGATATTGGTGGTGGAGGGGAGAATGGAGGTCGTCTAAAAGATGGAGATGAACATAAGTATGTTGTACCTCTGGCCCCTTCACTGTGATGTTCTTACTCAGGGTATGGAGAATAAAGCCAATTGATACAAAGTTTACCTTTTTACGTTGACTTAAGCCCTCGTTCACACCTGAACGTTTTGTAGCGCGTTCTACGCTCGACGAACGCTCTACAAAACGCTAAAAAATATAAATCCCATTGTATTCAATGGGTCTGGTTCACACCTTGCCGTATTTCCGCCTGTCCCTAACGCGCTACAAAACGGCCCACGCCTGAAAAGGTACATGTACTACTTTGGGCCGTTTCGTTGCGCGTTTCCATTGGGATACAGCCAAGTAGCCTTCGGAAACGCGCGTTTATCGCGTGACTTTTTTACGGCGAATCGCGGTAAAAAACGCGCGACAGACGCGCATATGCAATGCGCCTAGGTGTGAACGAGACCTAAATGTTCACTTACATTGATCAGAGGAGCCCCAAGATGTGAGTGTGAAGTTAGCCCTGTGTTGGCCAGAGGCTGTGCTCTGTGGTGGATTAGGTATCCAGGGGTCATTGCCCTGGGGATGCAGTGGTTATTGAGCTGTGCTGCTGGAATGTCTAAGCAGGCTTGGCTCCATTTAGAAAAGCATGCCTCTCTTGTCTGTGCTGTCTCTCCAGCAAAGAGCATGAGGTTAGCACTCTGACCTGGCCCATTGTTCCAGCCGAATTCCAGCACCTTTTTCCTTGCCCATGTCATTTGCTTGGAGAAAGGTCTAAGCAGCTTTATCCCAGTCCCTGCCACCACTCCCTCCTGCTATATGTAATAGTGGTGACCATATAGCGCCAGTAATTATAGTGCTGTCTGTAGAATTTCTGTACATCCTGTGCATGTTGTACGGTATTGTCATGAAATCCTTATTGGAAAAGTGTTGCTTGTAGCAACAGAGCAAAAGCTGGAATCGTCCTTGCGGCCATTGAAGGGTGCTTAATAACGTTTTAAATGAGCCCGATGAGGGGATGTCATGAATGACAGACATGAAAATGTCTCTTCCCCCCCCCCCCTTCCAAACTGGGGGCCTACCCAATCATTTATGCTTGCCATACAGAACTCCAATACAGTATTTACCACCATAATTCAGGGCCAGCACCTTGTTTATTTTTAGGCTGGTTCCATGACCTCATACCTCGTTGCGCCATAGGACCCAGGAAGTAGTCTACGTCACACTCATTCTTGTCTCTTGACCAGATAATGTTTTGGCGCAGGGATCGCATTTGCGGTGGGTTACAAGATCTTTGATTCCAACTTGAGATTGGAATTTTTTGTCTGGGATAAAATAAACTTGACTGCTTTATTAGCAGATGGGCTTTTTCCCTGAAATGTCTCATTCTTTTACTCTGTTTATGTAGTTATATAAAGCAAGGCGCTTTGGTTAAACAAAGCAGAAAGAGAAAGCTGAGGATCTGGCGTGCTGGCATAAATTTTACCTGACCCCAGCTGGGTGTTCTGTTCAGGAGTATTGGATTAAAGCATCTGTTTTGAAGATCACTGAGAGAAAAGCTTTAATTCTGCTTACAAATATTACTGGAATACAATTGTAAAGGTTTATGTACTCGTAGGGGAAGAACTAATAAAACAAAGGGGAAGAAATCCAGCACAATCCCTTTTAGAGATGCCAGGAGTTATTTGGCTTTGATGTCACTGTACATTAGTGTTGCAACATAGGCTCTCCTTTGTTGCGTAATGTCACATGACAACATTTTCTTGCATTTTTTTTTTCTTCCCTTTATTTCCTTAAATGGGTGTTGTTCCTGTTTTGTGATTTCCCAATACATCATGTGTTAAGGTTTCAGTGGTAAGGTAGAAATCAAGAGGTTTCAATCGCTGCTCTGAAAAAAAAGAACCTTTTGATTTCTCCAAGATTTGAGCTAATTTTTTAGGACCGTTTGTACTCCAACTAACTTTACCTTGACACTACAAGTCATTGTGGGGACCATACAGTCACAAAGGTTTATATAATACTACAAAGAGGGACTATAAACTATTATGGAGACCATACAGTTACAAAGGTTTAGATCCTTGGTTCTCAACTGCTGGGTTGCGACCCCTTGTTCAGTGGGTCGCTGCATGCCTTCCTCTTTTCTAGGTGAGAGGCTCCTCTGCCTCCCCCTAGCACAGGACTGTCCATTCCCACGTCAAACAGCCTTTCAAAATTTGCTGCCCGGCGCCGAGTGTCAGCTTAAGGTGGGATAGGATGGGGCTATAGCCGTGAGGGAGCTCCATCCATACGTGTATTGCTTACAGCTCCCCCATGTGTCCTGTAGAGGTGCCTGGACCGAGTGACATCACATTCCGGCTCCCAGCACCTCTACAGGGCATGCATGGGAGCTGTACAAGCAATGCACATGGAGCTCCATTACAGCGTAGCAGTCACACTGGACCCCAGGCTGAGGATCAACTCCAGTTACTGTAAGGTAGTGAGACTGTGTGGACCATAAAACATTTTTTATAAAGTAAAAACATTTTTTGGAGTGTGTGAGAATCTCTGCGAGTGGTGTGAGATTGTTTGTTTGTATGTATGTCAGTGTTTTTGAGGGCCCGTTCACAGTACGTTAATCACACAGTCCTGTGCGATTAACACACTGTACACCTACTGTGCATTCTGGTGTGGGAGGTGTGTTGCGTTGCCATTATTTGAATAGTACCCCAAACTCACCAGAATGCGTGTACCACTAATGCCGTGCGTTCCATTGCAGTTGCTACTTGACCAAGAACAAAGGTGGGTCCTGAGGTTACACAGGTTGAGAACCACTAGTTTAGATTATACTACAAATAGGGACTATAGACCATTATGGAGACCATGCACTCACACAAGTTTTTATAATACTGCAAAGAGGGGCTATGGACCATACAGTCAAGAAGGTTTATATATAGACCATACAGTCGCAAAGCTTTATATAATACTACAAAGAGGGAATATAGACCATTATGGAGACTATACAGTTGCTAAATGTGGCTATACATCAGTAGTAATCCATTCGGAAAATTTGTTTTTAGGATGTTTGTGGTTAATGGGGGGGGGGGGGGCAAAAA
>NW_017308050.1:134644-138740 GCF_000935625.1 Nanorana parkeri
GGGGGGGGTCAAATCAATAAATAATTTTGACCTGCAGTAACAAGAAAAAGGTGATGGACTAGAATGGAATCCCTTCTTGTTTTTTGTTTCAGAGAAGAAAGAAAAAGAAAAAATGTTCTAATGGGGAATGTGGCTTTCATTCATTTGTCAAGTCTGTCATTATTGAATGCTCTGACATGATTTTATGTTTGAACATTCATCCGACAATCTACCAGTGTATGGCCAGTTTAAGGCTTGCATAATAATACAGGGAGAAAAATTAGCACTATAAAACTGGCTTACAGCCATGTGCAGCAGGAATTTAATAAGCCTTTACAAACCTTAGGGGGAAGTCTCTGGCCTCATGGGTCAAGTTTCATCAATTTTGCCCAAGTCATTATTGAATCTCAAACCTACTTTGGGTATGTACGCCAAGTATGTGGTGTATTCTCAAAGTACTACCTGGTAGGGTGAACTACAATAGCCAAGGTATTGCTATTGCATCAGTGGTCTGCTAGTTGCGATAAGTAGGAACTCTGGAAAACCCACCATGCTGCATGCTGTTGGCCTAGGCTGTCACTTGCTAGTGCTGAAACTGATTTTCTAGTTGCCATGTGTGATTGACTTCCAGATATTATTTTTTTTAATTTAACATGGGCTCCATATTGCACACTTGCAATGATCAGTATACATGGATTTAGAGCTCTGTAGCATATGGACCTTAGAAGTGTGTTTTTTGTTCATTTAATTATACAGGATTTATATAGCGCCAACAATTTGTGCAACACTTTACAAAATGAAGGAGACAGTACAGTTACAATACAGTTTCAGTACAATAGGGTTAGGAGGGCCCTGCTCGTGAAAGCTTACAATCTAGTAGGAGGGGTAAATGATACGAAAGGTAATTGTTTAGATTGAGTTATTGGAGGAAGTAAAAGGCAGTTATAATGACATGGGCTTCCCTGAAGAGATGGGTTTTTAACTGCCTCCGGGCCGGCCGTAGTAAAAAAACGGCCGGCCCGAGCTCTCTAGATCTGAGCTCAGACACGCCCCCCCCGCGCGCGCCGCTCGGCGAGCGGGAAATGGCCGAAATTTAAAAACGGGCAGCGATGCCTGTCACCATACAAGCGATCCGCCGGCTGTAGAGCCGGCGGATCGCGTGAGCCTAAAGGTGGGCAGCATAGGAGATAGGCGGGCAGATTGGGGTAAGGAATTCCAGAGAATTTGGGACACTCTGGAGAAGTCCTGTAGGCGAGCATGGGAGGAAGTAATTAGAGAGCCCTCCCGAGCAAGAACTTTTGGGACATGGTTACATGTTAAACTTAAGTAGCAAATGTGCAAGTGTTTGAGCAGATTGTGTTCTTTTAGCAAGCAGTGAGGTATGGATGCTACAATGGTTTTGGCATGTGCTTCTAAAAGGGGGTGAAGGGAACTTCTATTGCAGCAGTTTAAAACAAGTCTGTCTGGCAGTTCAGAAAGACGAACTCTTATAGATTGAGGCCCTGCTAGGGTTATTCTCTCGGTTCCTCCAATTTGCATATAAATGATTCTGCATTTTATGAGGTACGAAAGTGTTCCACTTAAAACATAATTTCCGTTGGGAGGATCAAATTACCATACTCTCCACACATCCAGTGCAGGCCTCTTGTTCATTAGCTAAATCATTAATTGGCTGCTGCATGTGAACAGAGTTAACCATCCGTGCCTCTGGTGCCCTACCCTCAATGATGTATTTATGTACAGGCATGTGTTTAATAAGCTTTAGTCACATGGTGATTGCATGATGTTTGGATGTCTCCTGGTTTCATTGGAGATGTGAAGATGGGTCACCAGCACTCCAAAATGCAAACAACATTTTTTTATTGCATCGGTCAAAATAGCCAATGTTTTGGGGCCCCCTTCCTCAAGGCAACAGTTTGCCTTGCGCAAGGGAGATGTGACCCTTCACATCTCTGAGGTTCTGCATTCTATCTGTGGAGGGCACTACAAGCTCCTATCTTATCTACACTGGTCAAAATGCTGTATGGTGTGCAGCGGGCACTTTAAACAATTCCTGGTTTCATTAGTAGACCATTAGGTATCTTGACTTGTGTGGCCAGTCAACCGAGCTCTCTGAAGTGCATTCTCCTATTACTTTAGAGAATCCACTGGATTCCAGGCTTCTTAGGGGGTCACTATTGGGATTATATAGAGTATGAACTGCAGGGTGGCCTCACAGCAATGCATAGAAAGAGAGGAAAAGTTTATCAGTTGGGGTGCAAACGGGAATACAAACATAACTGGAACTAAAACCACCTTCTTGCGTTTAGAACTAAAACAACATTTTGGCTAGAGTTCTATTTTTTTAATTTAGATCAAGCTCCCTCAATATGGTTTGTTCAGATGGACATCTTTTCTCCATTTTATAGTTAATTGTGCAAACGCAGGAGGAGCAGTTGTGTACCTATACACCCTCCCCGTGACTAATGGTTACTGCATAAGTCAATAACCTTTTTTCTTTCAAATCTTTCTCGTTGCCAGTACTACACGTCAGTTGCGTGTTCCTCCTCTCACTCTGTAATTTCACATGTGCATGACACATCTATGAACAGAGAACAGCTGCAGTGCTATTCATGCAGAGCCTATGGTAGATGAAGGGCTGGCTCCTGGCTTCCTGAAGGCCTTTGTTCTGCCTTCACATAGAGTAGTCCTGTATGCAGCAGCAGCTGGCCCCAGGTGCCTTTTACATGTAGGTTAAACAGCCTGTGCGTGTGTACCTATTATGATGTGTTCATGCTTCACATCCTGACCACGTCATTCCTTAAGACTAAGAAGATTCTTGTTTGTACACATTTGACTGTGTGTCTTTACTTAAAAAGGCTTGGCTTCATGATTTGATGTTTCAGGGAAACTGTGAGGTATTCTTTCCTTGCAAGTATTGCATTTTAAAGCCCAATTCCAGCCATAGCCTTGGGTTGTACATGGAACGGGGAAGGGTTAAAATTGTGTTGGGTTCTTCTTTCTCTTCTCTTTCTGGTCTGCTCCCTGTTGGGAAAGGAGAATCAATTTCCCTCTTGGAGAGAGGGAAGGGGGTCCCTTTTGGTTCTCTTGGGGTGGATATTGGGTAGAATAAAAGCTGCAGCATCAACACAGATTTGTATTTAGTCTGTGCTCCCGCCGGTATAAACTAGCTAATTTTTTTCCTAATTTTGCAAGGAACAATATATTGCCCTTCTCTGATGCTGTGACATTTAAGTTTATTGGTGTTTGTGACATCCTGAAATCCACTAAAGCTGACCAGAAAACATGGCTACACAACTGAAATTTTATATGGATTTGATTGTGATCCAAGCACTTCTGCCAGACAGCATAGCCCGGTTGGTGACCTCGCTTTTTAAGCCCTCGTTCACACCTGAACGTTTTGTAGCGCGTTCTACGCTCGAACGCTCTACAAAACGCTCAAAAATATAAATCCCATTGTAATAAAATAGCGGTAATCAGCGGCTTGTGAGCCGCTGATGACAGCTATAAATTTAAAGGGGACAGTCTGCTGAACAGTTCTACTATAAGCTAAAGCGACCATCAGCTTATAGTAGAACTGTAAATGCCAGGTCCATACGACGTACGTCCTTGGCAGCGAAAGGGTTAAAGGACTGTTTCCAGAAACAGCCAAGTAGCTAACATTTTGAGAAGATCTGCAGGTCGCAGCGTCTGTAGTCTTGTTTTAGTTACCGGTCAGCCATTATGTTCGCCCGATTTCTTGTTGAGTCGCTTGTGAATTTTTATCTTCTGCTCTAGGAATATCTTCCATGAGTTATATAAATCTTCCATGAGTTACATACAGTTAACGTGTATCTTGTTTCCTTTTGAAATGGGAAAAGTACAATTCCCTTTATACAGGTTTCACAAGCCTGTACACTGAGTGAAAAAAAGAATAGCTCTATTGTATGTAGAGCTGCAGCTAATGATTATTTTCAAAATCGATTAGTTAGCCGATATATTAAGTTCGATTAATCGGATAAAAAAATTAAAATTTTAAAAATGGCTCCAGTGATGGACTACTAGTTTGTATTGAGATTGTAGTGCATCACAGGAGCAAGCTTGGAGCGGTGGAAGTAAAAAAAAAAAAAAAATTGTG
>NW_017308050.1:139521-143990 GCF_000935625.1 Nanorana parkeri
ACCCACCCCCACCTGCTCCTCCCTACTTCTTCTCCCTGCGTCCCTGTGCCGATCGTGGATTTGGCAGGCGGTGAGCGTGAGGCGCTGAGGTGTGGCGTGTGGATGCGGGCGGGCAGGTCTGGCAGCGGCGAGCGTGAGGCGGAGGTGTGGCGCGCAGCTGTGTGGAGCCGTGAACAGGGCCAACCAATCGGAAGCCGATTAATCGATGATTGAAAAAGTTGACAATTTTTTCAATAATCGATTGTCGATTAGTTGTTGCAGCCCTAATTGTATGAGTATGCTTTGTTTCGACAGATGCTTGTCCTGTGTTCTGACTTCGTTAACTCATTTACAGCTTTCTTTGATTTGCTTTGCTTGATCAATTTGCTGATCCGTGATGGCGCTGTAGTACTTTATTGTCTATCTTATGATTTTTATTTTTGACTCTGGTGATGTACAAGTGGCGTATAAAGTATATGCTTGTCTATTCTTTGAGCTTTTTGCAATGGCTTTTAGGCCTGGTTCACACCTGGGCGTTTTACAGCACGTTCCTACACTCTGTAAAACGCTCAACATGTGAAAACCAATGATTGCCTATGGGCATGGTTCCCACCCGGGCGTTTTACAGCGCGTAGGAACGTGCTGCAAAACGCCCTATGCCCAAAGAAGTACAGGAGCTTACAAACCCGCAGTACAAACACGCATATTCGATACGCCTAAGTGTGAACCCAGCCTTAGAAGTATAAAAATTCATATAACCTTGTCATTTTTATCTTGCAGAGAACATTTATTGTAGCAATGCCCTAGTGCCAGTAAAGGTTTATAATGACCACACTACTGTAATACGAAGACTAATATGTTCAGATTTTTCTTGCAGTCTTTTTACAACTGTGTAGCTTCGTGTTTTTTTGTTTTTTTGGTTTTTTTTAAGGAAACAGGACTGCTTTAATGCGTTGTAACTATGTAGGTTATTTTCCTTAACTGCTCTAATCACTCGACTGGGGATCCTATAGTGTTGGGTCACATGACAAATCCTGTGGCACTTGTCAATCCTAACATGCCTCTGGGGGTCATGCCTGTAATTGTCAGTCTTGCAATGCCTTATGGGACTTGTATTTCAACAACTGAAGGACCGGCATTGCCCAACATTTTGGTCTTGACCATACCCCATTCAATAAATGCCATGCCTATTGATGCTTTTGGCCCCTTTCTAAATCTAACTGCTATTGAACACCTCAAGATCTTTTTACCTGTGCATACACTTTCCTAACCAATATCCATTTTTATTACTTGGATTGACTAGATAAGGGTTTTCTGGTGAAGGGAACTCTAAACAGATTTGTCCCTTTTTCTACATAATTACTTTGGGCTTGGTTCTATGGAGTTGGCACTATTGGTGTGCAAATGACTTTATGCTGTAATCAAGAATCTCTGCATGAGTCCCGGTCTAGGCAAACAACTGATTCATTACTGATGGCCACAGTCAATAGTATAGAGGTCAGACAATGAAATGGATTTTAAGTGTAAACTCTTTTTATTATGCAATCTACTAAAGTGTTAATTTCCTGTTTCAGAAGAGATCAAATTAGGCATTGTTTGTTCAGCAGTAAATATGCCCATAGATGTTGGGCCAGTCTTCTAATCTACCTTGATCAGACCATAATCAAATGTCTATGACCTTTTCAAAAGGAATAGTAATCAACAAGTAGGAAAACTTTTTCTGATCACACATTCTCCTTTCTTGCTATATTAAAACATTCTTATAATTCCCAGACCACTTGACTGGATGTCAGTCAGAAAGTGTTGCGTTGTTTACGACGTGCTTAGCTTGCTGCATACTAGTGTTGACAAAAATGGTTTTCCTTTTGTTTAATGATTTTATGTTTGTTCATTTTAGGCCACATTTTTAGCTTATGAACGAATTTGAGATTTGTTCATTAATTCACTAAGTTCAGATTGTATAGCAAAACTATTAACTAGTCCGATCTGTATGGTTAAAGCGGGGACAAAAAAAATAAAAATCTGACTACATGTCAGATGTGTTTACCTTACAACACCTTGTGGCAGTTGAAGGGGATTTGTTGTGGGGACACCCCTATCCTTAACGTGAAATGTTAATGTGCCATGATTATCCTCTGCTGTTTGTGCAAAACGTATACAGACAGACGCTGAGATCAGTTGTACACTGTCGGGAAGCGGTTTTCCCCCCAGGCTTTGCAATCTCTCTCCTCCATGGAGTTTGATTTCATTCTTAAAAAAGGCATTTCCTGTCTATTGAGTGGGGACTGAGGCCGGGACTATCTGGCTCTAACTAAAAAAGACCACATTAATTTCTCAAAATGGAAAAGATTACTTCCGGCCCTGGCCTTCAGTTACTTTGTTCTCAGTCTTTTAGAGAAAATGGCAGATACAAGGTTTAACTAAGAAAAGCATTGTTTTTTCCTTCCAATGTTTTTTGGCTTTCTGATTTGAAATGTACTTTGAAACACTATGTGGGCACAAGAAAGTATAGTGTTTTCATTGCACATATTTTTAGCTATTACAGTGCTTGCTGTTGACATTTTTCACATTTATTTTTATATTTGCTCTCCCAGGAATGTTTCTCACTGTGATATTTAGTCTGTGTTTTTAGTCTTTTTTTTTTTTTGTGCTACTGTAGAAAAATAATTGTAGCTGCCATGGGCAGTTCTTCAGCATTTATATACTTGGCCCATAATAAGAATAAGAATAAGAATAAGAATAATAATAGCTTGTGCCCTTGGGTGTTGCTTTCTTGTACAACTATATAGTTGTCTGTTCATAAAGACTGTTCTGTAAGGCAAAACCTATTGAGAGGGATTATCCAAACTGGAGCAGACAAAAATTGGAGCAGTGAACCAATCAGCATCTTTCCTCAGTTTGCTCAGGTAAGATTTAAAAATGAGAAGGTGATTGATTGCAGTGCAAATCTGCTTCCAGTTTTGATTGCTAAAAACATATAAACCTTTCATCTTCCATTGTGTATCTGGAGAGTATTTTTTGTCTCCCATCATGGTGAGCAGCTATATGCTGAAGTTGTAAACAAAGATGTGTAACATAACCAATTTATTTTAACCTACATGGATGCTTAAGGCTCTGTTCACACCTAGGCGTATCGAATATGCGCGTTTTTACCGTGATTCGCGGTAAAGGGCTGCTTGGCTGTATCCCAATGGAAACACGCGACAAAAACGCCGCAAAGAAGCTCATGTACCTTTTTCAGGCGTAGGCCGTTTTGTAGCGCGTTCAGACGGGCTGAAATACGGCAAGGTGTGAACCGTACCCATAGAAAACAATGGGATTTTCATGTTTGAGCGTTTTGTAGAGCGTTCGTAGAGCGTTGAACGCGCTACAAAATGTAAAGGTGTGAACCAGGCCTATGGCCTGGTTCACACCAGGAGCAGAGTAGTTACAGACTGGAGCAAAACTGCGTCCAATGTATTTCAATGGTATTTTTAGCTCCATTTCACATTGCGGCGTTCAGCTGGAACGCATGCAAACGCCCTGGAACGAACTGAAAGGCCATTTTAACCACTTGCCGTCCGCCGTTGTTAAAAAATGGACCGCACTGCTGCATTAGCGGGTTGCCGTCGCCAGACGGCATTTTTTTTTCTGCTCGCGCGTGCCCCCTAGCAGGCATGCACGGGCAGAAAAGACCCGACCAATGCAAACCCCCGTTACCGGGTGTTAAACATATAGACGATCGGCGACTCCATAGCCCACCGATCGTCTATGTGCTCGTAACCCGCACAACCCCCTAAACCCATCTTGGATCCCGGGACCGGCTCCGAGGGCGTCAGGAGGAGGAGGACAGGAGATCAGCTCCTTGCTGATCTCCGTCCGGGCTGTGAATGCAGAAGTGATGTGTATTACATCACTTCCGCATTCACCTGTCAGTCATCTGGCTGCTATAGCCAGAGAAAAGAAGCTGATGAAGCAGATCTCTGCTTCATCAGCTTCTTTTGGGGTCCACAGGTGACATTAGGGGTCTTGGAGACCCCTAATGTCTCCATAAAGAGGACCTGTCAGTGTGCCTTTGCTATTACATAGGGGGATTGTTATCCCCCTATATAATAGCAATAACAATAAGTGCTATATATATGTATATGTGTAAAATAAAATAAAAGTCACATATAAAAAAAAGTGAAAAAAAACCTGCCAAATTGTTTAACTCCCCCACCCCCACGTTTACGCACCTATAAACGTAAATACGCGTCCGGTGCCCCAGCGCGCAAAAACGACAATTGCGCTACACATGTTACATATCGCCGCAAACGTCGCAGTGAGAGCAATCATTTTAGGGCCATCATCACTGATGACACTAAACTGATGAGCGGTAACAGCTCTTAAAGCGTCGCCTATGGCCAATTTTGGGTATTATCGTTTTTTGAGGTTTCGCGCGCGCACGCAATTTTAAGGCTTGACATGTTTGGCGTCTTTTTACCCGACGTGACCCCGTCTTTTATATTTTA
>NW_017308050.1:144094-144875 GCF_000935625.1 Nanorana parkeri
GGGGGAGTCTACATGTGGGGCTCATTGGAGACACTTCTGCATTGTCGTGCAAGTGGACTACACAGAAGACTTCTAGGCAAGCTAGCTTGCAGCAGCTTTAATGCACTCTTAAAATCTATTTTCTATTGGGTCTAAAGCTTTGGCTTTTAACTGCTGAATGTAGGCATGCTCAGAAGGTGAGTGAATGATACCATGCAGCTAGCAGTTTTTGGAGTGGCCTAACTATTGGGTGTAAATTTAAAGCCCAACTCTGGGCACAAGAGAAACTACCCATACATTGAAACCCCCACAACCTATACTGCAAGGGGTAAATATTCAAGAAGTGTATGGGTAGAGCGATATACTTGCTTTACTTGTTCTTGCAGCATCCCTCCATCTGGTCCCACAAAGCCTTCTTTCTAATGTGCCCCCAGCACCAGTCTTGCCCCTACCTCCTCCACATACTATGCAGGGTTAATAGCCCTGCATTGTACATGATGTGGATGGACCACCTGGAGCGTCAGCGAGAAAAGCACCAGAGACTGCCATATCACGTGTTAATATAAGTGATGCATCCTTTTCATCTCTGTTGCAAGTGCTTTAATTTCTATTACCCTGTTGCCCTCCACTGCTGTGTAATGTATAATCCTGTCTTATAACGTGAGACTCCAGCCTATAGTTACCCCTTTGGCCTAATATAACCATTTTAAACTGTTCCGTCCCAGAGACTGACCTTGTTAGCTGAGTACACTTTACCTTGCACGCTAGTTAAATATTATCCACATTGATTGCTACATAAAGC
>NW_017308050.1:145110-147883 GCF_000935625.1 Nanorana parkeri
TGTTTTCTTGATCTTGTAAAACAATTAGGGAATGCGTATTTCATTAAAAGAACATGTTAAGCTGCTGACCTGTTTAACTTGATCACCTTGTCACAGGTTCCATCTGTGTTTCTTGTCTACATAGAACGCAGGCTTTTGCGAATCATGGTTCCTATTCTTATTGTGTCTTGCAAGGTATTTCTCTAGCCCAGAGTTGGGGCAACACAGTGGTTAGCGCTTCTGCCTTGCAGCACTAAGGCCCCATTCACACCTATGCGTATTGTAATATGCGCGTCTGTCGCACGACCGCCACGCGGTTTTTACCGCGATTCGCGGTAAAAAAGTTGCGCGACCGTCGCGCGATTCCAAAGGCTACTTGGCAGTATCCAAATGGAAAACGCCCTACAAAACGGACCAATACGCAGCAAAAACGCTCCGGGACCTTTTCATGCGTGGGCCGTTTTGTAGTGCGTTCGGGACGGGCGGAAATACGGACAGGTGGGAACGATACCATTGACTACAATGCTATTTATTTTTTTGACCGTTTTGTAGAGCGTTCATCGAGCGTAGGACGCGCTACAAAACGGTCAGGTGTGAATGGGGACTGAGGGTCCCTGGTTCAAATCCAAGCCAGGTCACTATCTGCAAGGAGTTTGCATGTTCTCCCTTGCGTGGGTTTCCTCTGGGTACTTCGGTTTCCTCCCACACTCCAAAGACCTGTTGGTAGGTTAATTGGCTCCTGTCTAAAGGTGCCCATACACCTTACGATTATCGGACTATTTTCGTATATGCGATCGACTTTTCGGCCGAAATGTGTGCATTGCAGTGTCTGACCGACAGTACTGTATAATCGTACGACTTTTGACGGTCAAGCATGTTTGAAAACTTTGCTAGATCGTACGATTGTCGTAAGGTTGCTGGCGTTTCCGTCCGTCAAGAGTCGTACGACCTACCCTGCGCTTGCGCTAACCAAAATACGGCAAATCAATTACCGCATTTCGTCCAGGTGCTTTTTGTTCATTACGGCTAAATTAATCTTGCGATCATAGGGGCAGGATGGGGCTGCCGTACGAAAATCGTACAACTATTTGATCATCGGACGGAAAGTTTCGTCCGATAATCGTAAGGTGTATGGGCACCTTTTAGTTTGCCCTCTATGTATGCATGTGAGATAGGGACCTTAGATTGTAAGCTCCTTGAGGGTAGGGACTGATGTGAATATGCAATTATGTAAATTGTCGGTGCTATATAAAAACTGGTAGTTTTTGAAATGTATGCATATGTACGTGACTGGACGCTAGCATGTTGGATTGTGAATGAAACAGTGTTTAGTGCAGCGGTTGACAAATTAGTATGGAATTCAGAAGCCAATCTGTGCAATCCAGTAGCCAGCTCCATTGATGGCAACTAGAGAGAAAAAATATATCTAAAGGGAAAGTAAGGTGGCCAGTAGAGCTGCAGCTAACGATTATTTTCAAAATCGATTAGTTAGCCGAACAGCTGTAAAAAAATGTTTAAAAGCATTGGCTACATGACTCCTGGGATATGTCCGGCCCTGGTCTAGTGTATGTAGGTCTTTTTGACACGTCATGCTTTCCTGCTCAGGAGCGGCAATGTTGATTTTTTTTTTTTTTTGCTGTGCGCTCCAAGCCCACTGGTTTGCCTTACACATATAGATTGTTTGCTTGTGTTTTAGCAGCTTGAACTGTAACGTACATCGCCAGCAATGTTTTGCCAATCCATTACTCAATCACTCTTGTGTTAAGGTTCTCATGATTACTACATTTGTAGTCACTAGATATTGTAGTTTTTCGCATTAGATATGTAGATATACTGTATAAATACTTTTTTTTTTTTTTTTTTTATGGTATGTTAGGGCCGAGCTTCACAAAGAAACATGAATGGTCTGTTAAAGGATAAAATAGCAAAACCAGCTTTTCTTGCAGTGTTCATTTTCAAGCCCAGAGATTTCCCCCGCAGTACTTTTTTTCTGCCACCAGATGTCCTCAGTCTAATGGCCAGCTTCATTCAACAAACTTCCTGAGACCAGGTCGTCCTGGACTCACCCTCAGCCTATAACTAAACAGTGAGAGCAGAAGCAGCACATCTCTCTGTCACTCTGCTTTCTCCTCCCACCAGCATGCTTCTTGTCAGCACATGAACTGATTGGCCCTGTGTGCTGCTTCTTCCTCTCACACTCCAGCCCTGCTGTAAACAGGACTTCAAGAGGCTGATACCTTCAACGTCAGCTACTTACACTGCTTTAAAAATACATTTAATGTTGTTTTGATAATTACAGAGCTATATTTTATATATTTTTTTTTTTTTTTTTTTTTGCCGTACCTCCTTATTGTCCCTTTTTTTTTTTACAGAGAACATATTTTTTTTTAGGCGTGTTCCTGTAAGTCGGGCGTGGTTGTAATGCTTGCTGTAAAATACACTTCTATACCAACCTGTTTTAATTATTGTAATAATATCTCCTTGAGAAAGGGAATGGCTTATATGCTGACAGTATTAACTGTTTTCTTGCCAAACCTAAAGGTACAGGTGCAGTTGTGAAGTGGTGCTGTGATTATTTACTTTTTAATGGCTTTTTTTGCAAAAGTACTGTGTAAAATGTCTCCCTTGCATTAAAATAAAATAAAAATGCACCTGTTTTAAAGATGTAGCTGGTCATAATAGCCCTGGCCTTTTTAGCAGTCGATCTTGACTGCTGAAATTTGCAGTATTCTTGCTATGGGTTACAACATCTTTGATTTAAATGTTTTAAGGCCTTTCAATTGCTGTGTTTTTT
>NW_017308050.1:148054-152550 GCF_000935625.1 Nanorana parkeri
TAAATTGTCTAATGCATTTCAATTGCTTTTTTTTTTTTTTTTTTTTTTAAAGTTTAAGATCTTAAAGAACCCTGTCGCTATACAAAATTTTCACAAAGAGATGTCTGTAAGGCCTCATTCACGCGAAAGTGTTGCCAACCATCCATCATATATAACTCTATGGAGATGCAGGAGCGATATGCCTTCACATGCTGCTTTCCAAAGCTGAGTGTCGATAGCTGCACACGGATGATGCATAACCTCACATGCAGACGGGCGGCATTTGGGTCTGTAGACAGTTTGTGCAGAAAGACGGCAACAACCAGCCCCGCACGATGTACAATATAGAGCAACATGCCCACGAGATTGAGAGCTAAGAGTAGTCACTAGCACCACCAACATGTTCATGGAAAATTGTACTTCGATGTCTCCTGGTTAACTGATACTGAAGGGTTTGTTGTTTTTTGTAAAGCGACTTTTGTTGTTACTGTATCGCCATCCACCTAGAACTAATGCCTAATCTTTGGGAAGTTGCATATATTTGGATTAGCCATGGGCTATTGCTCCCTCAGAGGGACTCTTTCCAGATTTTTGCAGCTCCAGCCTTCCTTGTGACCACTGTTATTGCTGTGGGGTGGGCCAGAGACCGTAACCAATGGAGAAATGGGTTGACCACACTTGTGTTTTTCAAAGTGTGTGTTTGTTCATTTAGGCCACATTTTTAGCTTATGAACGTGTGTGTTTTCATCCTTTTTGTTAAAACTTAGGTCGTTCAGTGTAATGATGACACGTTGCTTACTGCCATACTACACATTTACATATGTTTGTGGCTTATATTTATTTATTTTATCTTAATGCAGATCAGAGAAACTGAGACAATGGACCCTAATGGTATGTTTGATGATATCATGGAGTCCTCTGGATCCCTACCTGATGATGAGGATTTGGATGACCATTATGAGGATTCAGATTCAGCTGATGAAGGCTCTGGTTCTGGAGGTAAACCTTGTTTGCATCACTTAAAAGAAAGCATTTGTAGAACCTTCCAAATAGTGGTATCAGAATCTCCTTTTCTAATGAAGCACCGAGGGGCATATTGGGCATCTCATTGGTAAATGAACATACCGAGCATGCTCTGTGACGCATACTGGGCCAGTCACCCCAATATGAATATTTATACAAGCTGGCTTTACATCTGTTAAAATGTAATATGCAACCAGTTGAACAGGCTTAATAAAATGCTTCAAGGACATTGCTTTAATGTACTGTTAACGGGACATGCCCACTTTAAAAGCCAGATAACTGCCATGCCTAGACAGGAATATAAACAAAATATATATTGGTTGTGCATATATACTTCTCTTGGTATGCCTTCTTAAATGTGCCAAAAGTATATCTCGGATGCCTACAAGACGTGTTGAAACCTATTTGCCACATAAATGCATAGGAAAGATAAACAAGGTGTGGTTATAAAAGACTTGGGAAAACAAGATTTAGTGCACTGAGCTGCTTGTGTTCTAAGTAAACATACAAGTCTTCTGAAATGTTATGGGGGATCTATAGTATTTTTAGATAAAATAGTGCAATTGTATGTCTTTTTTGAAAATCTGGTAGCTAAACCTTGTTAGTAATACCTTACAGCTACTCAGATGTCTTTGCTAGGCTCCAGTTTGGCTGTTGCTCTAGAACTTCATGTGTGCCCTTTTAATAGTTACATGTTCTAAAAAATGTAGGACCTGATTTTGTCATGTTTACCCCTTATGCGGCACATATTTTGGAGATTTTGAAAGATGTCTGGTAAGCAGAGTAGAACACTGTACAAAATGTTTTCAATTTAACCAGTTGACATCCGCGGTGTTAAACCCCCTTCCCATCCAGGCCATTTTTCAGTATTCAGCGCTGCGGTACTTTAACTGACATTTATTCCGTCATGCAGCGCTGTACTGAAATGAATTTTATACCCTTTTTTGGGGACAGATAGAGCTTTCTTTTGGTGGTATTTATTCACCACTGGGGGTTTTATTTTTTTACTATATTAAGGAAAAATTACCGAAATTTAAAAAAAAAAAAGTTTCCCCTATATTAAATGATAAAACATTTATTATTACCCAATTTTTTGGTAAAATATAAAAGATGGGGTCACGTCGGGTAAAAAGACACTAAACATGTCAAGCCTTAAAATTGCGTGCGCGCGCGAAACCTCAAACGATAATACCCAAAATTGGCCATAGGCGACGCTTTAACAGTTGTTCCTGCTCATCAGTTTAGTGTTATCAGTGATTGATGGCTCTAATGTTACTTTTATTTTTTTTAATTTATATTTATTTTTTTTTGCACTTATTGGTATTGCGCGCGAGCAGAAAAAAATTGCCGTCTGGAGACGGCAACCCGCAGATGCAGCAGTGCCGTCCGTCCGTTTTTTTACTGCGGACGGCAAGAGGTTAAATTGGGAACATTTTGTACAGTCCATTGCTTACCAGCATTATTGCAGAGCTAAGGTTTACATCCAATGCATGCTTGGGGGAATAAGAAAATGTACATATGCATTAATACAATTGCTAGTCAACCACGGAGTTCTTTTTTACTAATGGCTTATCTATGCTCCATACCTGGCATATCTTTTGAGTCTTCTTAAAATATTAAAAATAATGTAGCTTAAATGGGGTATATGTACTATATTTTAAGTATCTCCTTTGAAAACCCCTGTAACAAACATTTTTGGAAATTCTTGTTTAAGAAACTGCAGAAATGTTTATTAATCTGTTTCTATAAGTGGATTTAACATTGTCCATCTGACTCATGCCATTCAAAGTAGTCTGTGTGCTTACTACCCCTTTGGTTTACTAAACCTGCTAAGGCCTTTGAAATGTATACTGATATTTTATCTTAATCTGCTTTCCTTTACAGATGAAATGGATGACCTTGAATCGACTCCAGACACACCCACTGTGAGTATTGAGTTTAGAATGTACTACTGCATCACTCCAATCCTTTGCTTAGGGGGTTTTGGAACTGTTCCTTTTGTGCACTTGTCTTATGTGCTTTTTTAAGTTTTTAGGATATGTAATTCATATGCTCATTGAATATTGTGATGCATAGTATATCATGTAGGTACATGTTGTAAATACAAATTTGAGCATATCGTGTGTGTGTGTGTGTTCACCCCCAAGAGTGGTCTTTTGGATTTCTGCTTCTTGTATTCAGAATCCTTGGAAATATTTTTAGTAACTGCTTCGTTGTGATTCCAAAGCATGGTCTCACCACACTCTGAAGAGTTCAGTTGGGGAAAAGGTGTCAAAGCTTTTTTTCAACTGGTCATATTGCATTCACCCTCTCCATTTTTATGTTGTGGAGATTTATCGAATCTGCAGCCCCTATCAAGGAAATGGATTTATGTGCAAAAAAAATTCTCGCTGTAAAATGCATTTATTCTTGGCTAAGGAGAGACTGTTACCATAGCTAGCAGTTTCTTGGCGTTCCTCAACCCACTTTAGTTGAATACCTACCGAGCCATCTTGTTGTGGTAGATAAATCATAGTACATGCTGTTACAGAGTACAATTACACTTTTTTTTCCAAATCACTTTGCAAGCTGGGACTATTTTTTTTGTAATTTTAAACTTCTTCTTTTTAAAAAAAAAAATCTAATTGCAGACTACGATGGGTAACAAAATTCCAGAAAACGACTTCCGAGGCCCAAAGAACGATATCGATGTCTTCCAGACTGGCAATGATATAATGGTCAAAAAGAATGCCTTACCTAATGGAGCTGAGCAATCGAACGAAATCTCCATGGCTAGTACTGTTAACAGCTTCTTCAGCAAGACTGAAGTTATAGTCGGTAGGTTATTTGTTAACTTTCCTTCCAAGGAATAAAAGTGTATGTATTCTCTTATGTACAGATGGTTTCAAGGTATTGTTCCTGTTTTGTGCATACTGCCAAATTAATCTGAACAGGCTTTATTGTTTTCCTCCCCATTAATTCGAAGGAAGGAAAAGCAATGTGAATTGTGCATTGTTTTATCTCAGGACATACAAAAAAAACAAATGCACTTTTGTCAGTTCTGAGCACAGGGAATAATGCCTGTAACATAGTGTGACTTTAGTTGCTTTGGCCTTTTTCATATAAAGAGTTGGAGACAAAGGAGTCACAACTTAAAAACATATTACTGGGTTTGACCTTTTTGTATAAATCAGTAATATGTACTGCATGTGATAAAAAGGCCACTGGCTGAAGCAGTGAGTGTGCTTGTTATTTAACTCTGCTATTTGCATATTGAGTAAAACATGAATGTACTTTAAATATAGTTGCTTCATGTGGACATGTATAAAGATTTAAATTTAGATGACACATCGTGGGTTTTTGTTGAATGATTTCAGGATAGGGAATTTATTATGAAATCTGATTTGAATCTCATTTTATGTAGTATGCAGTGTAGAAGCGCCCAGCAAATGTAATTGTTGTCAGTGTATCTTTAAGAGGGGTGGGGGGGGGGGGACCCTTGTGATTGGGGGGTT
>NW_017308050.1:152604-163020 GCF_000935625.1 Nanorana parkeri
CCTTGTTGATGGGTGCGTTCTGTAAATTGTGTGTGTTTTCACTTTTGGGGGCAAAAAAGCTGACCAACCATTGTGAAAATAAACCTGCTGCAAGCCATTCCTGTTTAAAGATGCTAGTTACCTGGCTGTAGCTGGTTCGGTACTACGTTAGAATGGATGACAGCAAGGCAGCTAGAATATTCAGGAGGAGAGATCTGCAATTGCAGCCTACATGTATCTGTCATGACGGGCTTAATTTAAGCAGAGTCTTGAAAGTGACATAAATTGAGCTAAACACTGCTAATTTCAAATATGTACATACTCATGAATATATCAAAGGGTCACTTGGACACCCTGTATTAAATGTTTTCTAAAGTTTTTTTTTTTTTTTTTTATATATATACATGCTTTAACAAGGACAAGGTACATCTGTGTAATGTTAATGAGCTCCTGTTTCCTTTTACAGCTCTTGTCGCTGGTACTGTTGTTGGCCTACTGTTTGCCATCTTCATCATTGTTTTGTTGGTCATGCGCATTAGAAGAAACAAAGGCGACCTCACCTACGATACAGTCAAAAAACCCATCTACAAGAAAGCACCTACAGTTGAGGCGTAGAAGTCTTGCAAAGCTTTTGACTGATTCACTTTTTGAAATGCATTATGGACCCATGAACACCTTTTGTATAAAAATGCATTCCTATTACTGCTCAAGAGATTTTAAAGAAATCTGTTATGACTTACCCAGTTAAAGTATAGATAGGATGCAAAATAAGCTGTTAACTGTTGACTCTCTAAAGCTATGATGGTTGCCATTGTCTCAGGACTGGCAAACCTTTTTTCTTTTTTTTTTTTGTATGCTGTTGATGTATGAGGAGAAAAAAGTGGATGGTAAATTAAAGGTACACTACATAAAGATTGGACTGTATTTTTATGTTCATTATACATAAACACTAATGCACATATACTGTATTTAATGATTTGTGTCACTGAGAACTTACACTGCATTTTATCATTTTTATTTCTAGGATCCACTTTTTTTTTTTTTCTTCCCTTCTACCATTTTTATGAATCTGTATTTGCGTTTTTATTCCTCCACTGAGACAAATCTCTTTACATTTGTCCAACCTTGTTTTTATTCAGATAATCACATCTGGGTTTTGGGGTTTGCCATTGCCTTGGTAACAGTGCCATTTTCAGGGATTGCAACGAATGTGATTGATCACCGTGCATGCTGCTACAGTGGTAGTGCTCTCCCTGGAATCTGCTCTGCTTCTGGGATGTCATGAATGACCACCTCCTTTATGGTGGCAAGAGCTCAGTCCTGCAGGTCCCCCCCCCTTCCCTTAGATTAATCCAGCCTTGATGTAGTCCACTCTTGGGCAATCTGTGTCCTCTAGCTATTGAGGAATTCTAATGTACAGTGCATTATTGGCTTGTAATGTTAGGAGTTGTAATTTCTTAATAGCCAGATGTCAATATATTGCTTATTCTGGGTATGGAGCAATATAGATCATAATTTTATGTGGAGGTCCCATGGATTAAAGAGATGGATATCTCTATTTTTCCTTTCAATAGAAATGTCATATTACTTGGAACCCCCCAAAAGGTTTTTATGGTCCCATATATTGCATACCCCTAGTGTATGCCAATTCCCATTTAAATGGATTTGTGTGTAGAAAGAGATAAAAATAAACTCTGTACCTACAAAGATTTTCAGACCTCCAAATTATTGCTGTTTTTAATTCCATACAAGTAAAACACACTTTTTTTTTTTTTTCTTTCTACGTTTTGTAAGCCTCACGGTTGCCAAACCTATCATTAATGCAGCTGTTTTTCTGACCAAGTACAAAGCCATTTTTTTTATCTAAGCGATGTCCTTCAGATTTGTGTATTTCATTAGAATGAATGGGTATGAATGTGAAAATATATATGTGTAAATTGATATAATATGGTACAACAGACCATTGGAAGGGGGAGGGTGTTAGAATTTTGAAGTGAATATTTGAAAGAATTTACATTTTTATATTCACTTATGTTAGATTTACTGTTTATTGATCTTGTTTGTAGAAATTTGTTAAATAAAATTCTACTTTTTTAATTTAACTTCCCCCTAATGTTTCATATTAACCTGCGAGTGTGTATGTATATATGTAATAATATATATTTTTATACAAAGGGCATTTTCTAATTGTGAACCTGTCACCAAAACTTTTTTTGAGGACAAGTGGTAGCCTCTTTAACTAGTGAAACATTTCTCTGGTCAATCTTTTACATTTAGGCCCCATTCACACTGAGCGACATGAAAATCGAGCGATATTGCGCGACTTTTTTCCTATTAGGCTGTATGCAATCAGGAGCAATATCGCTCGGAAAAAGGGTCATGTAGGAGCGACAAGCTACCAGCTACAAGCGATATTGAGCGACGAGATGTGAACAGCTCCATTGCAATGGATTGGAGAAGCTACATAGAGCGATATCGCGTGGAAATATGAGCGATATCGCTGCAAAAATCACTCGCTAAAATTCGCTCAGTGTGAATGGGGCCTTAAATGATTGGTCTTTGAAAATATGAACACCTGGGCTATATTAATCTGGATGTCATCCCAGCTAATAAAAAACCCCCCACAAATCTTTGGTAAAAATTCTTTATCAAAAAAGTGCATCTGCTTTAGCACTGAGGAGACCTGTCCTTCGAAAAAAAAAAACTGGGAACAATCTTTGCACTGTGTATGTCACCCAAGATAGTGACAAGTTCACTTTAAAATACATTTGGGGCAGTTGCTAGAATACATTTCCATCTTGTAAGTGCAATCACAATGGTTTCCTTGTGTATAACTGCTCTGTACATCATTCAGTTCTTCACACAGTACAGTTTAAATAAAGTTTTTTTGTTTTTTTTTGTATCCTGTAAAATATTTTTATGTAGCAACTATTAAATATTTATATTTCACAACTTTGAATAGCTGTTTTTTATTCATTTGCAGACTTTATATCTAAAGCAAGTTGGTTAAATGTGTTCTCATATTTGTGGAGGGGGGGGTTTCTTCCCTTAAGATTGATTTCCTGTTTAGGAGCAAAAAGTCCAGTTCCCGCCAAAACGTTAGTTTTGCATAGTGAAGAAAGGTTAAAACCTCTATTACAGTTTGGGAGACTACTCATTTGCGTTTAGGTGCGTCCCTTCATTTCATCAAATGTCCTAAGAGCCTGTTTGGTTTTAACTTGCTGTCTGGACAAAATGATAGCTAACTTTCCTATCCCAGTCCAGGAGGAAAATCTCCCTATTGGGGTCAGACTGATGAATATGTTAGCATAAATAACATACAGACTAGCCCCACATTGCTTAAAATGTGAACACACAAACTGCTGAGAGATCTGTAAACGCTGGGGGGGGCTAGAAAACGTTTAATAAAATCTGTATTTTCTCTCCCGTTCATTGAAGGACACAGGGAACAGATCGGAGATCATGTACTGTAGGGTAATATCGCCACCTGCAGGAGAAGGACGCTAGGCACAAAACTAAAGACCAATTACAGCCTGGGGCGGCCCCTGCCGGTGTCCAAACCCCCACCTGCTGACAAGTCTCCAGATTTTTGCCTAGCATCATGAGTAAGGAGCTAAGAATTTTTTCTCGGGTATTCTTACCTGCTTCGTCCTGATCTTCAGAAGAATCTTCTAGCAAGTGTTGTCCGGGCGACAGGCTGGCTATCTTGGATCCTTGGAGTCTCCCCTGGACGACCGACGGATGCATGCAGACTCGCTGCGGCGGCCCTGGTCCGGCGGGGTGGCCTGTGGGTTCATCCCAGGGGGGTGCATATGACTGGGGGTCTCGGCCACCCAGTCACAGCACTCCCCACAGGCTGCTGGCGCTGCGACTGTGGTCGGGGGCGCCAGTTTTCGCAAGCGCCTGTGCACCTGGACTTCAATGTCCCCTGCGCAGCATGGATGTAGGTGTATGGTGGTGGGGGGGTCGGTATGGGTCTGTGGGGACCAGGATCTGCCTGGTCTCCCTTTTGGCTGCCTCCCCTCATCCCCCTCCGTCAGCCTATGGGGTCAAGTTGGGGTGTTGTGGCCCTGTGGGGACTTACCTGGTTCCTGGCCGGCATGCGGGAGCAGCTGTGGCTTCCTGGGGATGGGTTGCGCGGCGTTTCGGTGTCGGGCTGCTCCGCTGGGGCTTGTGCCCCTTTGTGTGTGCTGGCCGCTCTGTTCCGCCCGCGTGTGCCGCTAATCGAGCCCCTGGCTTAGTTTGCGGCCTTCTCCGGAGGCCGCGGCCGCCATGTTTGGTGTGGGCACGTGCGCCCACTTCCTGACGTCACTTCCGGTGCGCCGCTTCCCGGTCCCTGTAATAGCGCGTCACCCGGCAGGATCGGTCTTTCTTGGTCGCGGCCTTGGTTCGCGCTGTGCGGGAAACGCTTAAGATTGCGAAGACTCCGAGCTCTTCGGCGCTCCCGCCGGTTCCGTTTGGGACGCACGGGAGTAGGCGTTCCACTAAGGTTTTTCCTTATGTTCCTTTTTTTGATGACTTTGTCTACAAGGAGTGGAAGTGCCCGAGCAAGTCGTTTTCCGTTCCCAAGCGTTTCTCGGTTCGTTATCCTTTTGAAGAGTCCTTCCTATGTAGGTGGTCCACCCCTCCTGCGGTGGATCCGCCGGTTTCCCGCCTGAACAAGGCTACAGTCATCCCGGTGGAGGATTCACCTTCCTTTTGGGATCCCATGGATAGGAAGGCGGAGGCTGTGGCGCGTACGATGTACTCGGTTTCCAGGCTCTGTTGCGCCCCGTGTTGGCTTCAGCCCTGGTCTCCCAGACTTTGACCGAGTGGGCAAAGATGCTGCGTCAGGGTCTTGCGGGTGAAAACGTGTCTCCTGCTTTATGTCTGGAGCAGTGCAGGGTCTGCAATACCTGTGTAATTCGGCCTTGGATGCGGCACCTTTTGGTTTCCAAACTGTCTGTGTCGGCGGTTACTCTTCAACTTCTATGGCTTAAATGCTGGTCGGCCGACCAGGCTACCAAGATGCGGCCTTGGCAGCCCAGGAACGCCACACCCCAGGGTAAGCCCCCCGTGGCATGAAGGCCTGCCCCCATCCCGGGATTCCTGGGTGGGGGGACGTCTTCGGCTCTTTGCGGGCCGCTGGCTGTCCCGCGTCTCCGACACCTGGGTGCGGGAATTGGTGTCTTCGGGCTACAAAATCGAGTTTCTGTCGCGTCCCGGGGACAGGTTCTTCCCTTACAACATCCGTCTCCACAGCGCCTGGCGGACCTTCATTGTGCGGTGGCGGATCTTTTGTCCCAAGGGGTGGTGGTTTCCGGTACCCTCCTCGGAGAGGTTCAGAGGCTTTTATTCCAACCTGTTTACGGTGCCAAAGAAGGATGGGGTTCGTCCCATCCTGGACCTCAAGAGGTTGAACGTCTTTGTGCGCATTCGCAGGTTCCAGATGGAATCGATCCGCTCTGTGGTGACGTGTGCCTGCCGCTTCGTCCGGATCTTCTATCTCAGGGTCCGGTGTTCCATCCGTCTTTACCGTCGCTGGCTTTGACGGCGTGGCTGTTGAGAGCCAGGTGTTGAGGGATCGTGGTCTCTCGGATGCGGTTATTTCTACGATGATGCGGGCTCGCAAGCCCGTGTCCCGAAGGATTTACCATCGAACATGGAAGGCTTATTTTGCCTGGTGAGTCGGTTGGATTTCCGCCTCGTTTGTTTTCCATTTCCAGGATCCTTGCCTTTTTGCAGCGTGGTGTGGATCAAGGTTTGGCCTGGAGTACGATCAAGGGCCAGGTTTCGGCTTTGACTGTCCTTTTTCAGCGGCAGATAGCCTCCAACGCTTTTGTGCAGGGGATTACACGTATCTTTCCTCCTGTTCGCTCCCCGTTGCCGCCATGGGATTTGAATTTGGTGCTCTGTGTTGCAGGAGTCTCCCTTTGAGCCCCTGCATGAAATTCCAATTCTGACTGTCTCAAAAGGTGGCCTTTTTGGTGGCGGTCACCTCGGTCTGCAGGGTTTTGGAATTGGCGGCCCTCTCTTGCTCATCCTCGTTGCTGGTCCTGCATCAGGACAAGGTGGTTCTGCGGCCTCGGCCGTCTTTTTTGCCGAAGGTGGTTTCGGCTTTCCATCTCAATGAGGACATTGTCCTGCCTTCCTTGTGTCCGCAGCCTGTCCACAGGAAGGAGAAGGCGCTGCACTGTCTGGATGTGGTCCGCGCCATCCGTGTTTATCTGAGTGCTACGGCTTCGTTTCGGGAATCGGATTCCCCGTTTGTCGTTGTGGATGGCCCTCGGAAGGGCCGGGCTGCCTCGTCGGCCACCATCTCTCGATGGATTCGCAACACGCTCTCTCAAGCGTATGCTATTAAGGGGCGTGAGCCTCCCTTTTTCTGTTACGGCCCATTCTACAAGGGCTGTTGGGGCATCTTGGGCTTTTCGTCATGGTGCCTCCGTTTCTCAGGTCTGTAAGGCCTTGGTCTTCTGTTCACACCTTTGCCAAGTTCTATAAGGTGGATGTTTTGGCATCTGCGGATGCTGGTTTGGGGCGCAAAGTGTTGCAGGCGGCTGTTTGAGGGGTATTTTTTTGTTCAGTTGGGTTTGTTGTTTCTGTTGGCCCACCCCTCTTTTTTGGTACTGCTCTGTGACGTCCCTACAGTACCTGATCTCCGATCTGGTCCCTGTGTCCTTCAATGAACGGGAGAGAAAATAAGATTTTGGTACTCACCGTAAAATCCTTTTCTCTCCGTTCATTGAAGGACACAGGGCCCGCCCCTCTGTGTGGGTGTGTACTCCTTTACTGCTTGTTGCTAACTGGAGACCTGTCAGCAGGTGGGGGGTTCGGCCACCGGCAGGGGCCGCCCCAGGCTGTAATTGGTCTTAAGTTTTGTGCCTAGCGTCCTTTTCCTGCAGGTGGCGATATTACCCTACAGTACATGATCTCCGATCTGTTCCCTGTGTCCTTCAATGAACGGAGAGAAAAGGATTTTACGGTGAGTACCAAAATCCTATTTTTACGAACATTTTGATTGTACACACTGATCAGCCGTAACAGTATGACCACTGACAGTTGAAATGAATAACACAAAGTATCTCCTTTACAGTGGCACCTGGATGTGGGTGGGATATATTGGGCAGCAAGTGAACATTTTGTCCCTGAAGTTTGTGTTGGCAGAAGAAAATGGGCAAATGTAAGGATTCGAGCGACTTTGACAAGGGCCAAATTGTGATGGCTAGACGACTGGGCCAAAGCAACTCCAAATCTGCAGTTTGTGGGATGTTCCTTCTGTGGTCAGGATCTATAAAAAGTGGTCCAACAAAGAAACTGGGGAACCACTGACCTGGTATTGGGGTGGCCAGGGCTTATTGATGCACATGGGCAGCGAAGGCTTGCCCGTGTAGTCCAATCTAATAGAAAAGCTACTGTAGCTCATATTGCATTTTAGTTTGTTGCATATGGGGCTGTGTAGCCGCAGACCGGTCAGGGTTCCCATGCTGACCCGTATCCACTGCTAAAAGTGCCTACAGTGAGCATCATAACAGAGCAATAGAAGGTGGCCTGTTCTGATTGTGTTTTCTTCTAAATTGTGTGGTATTCCCTAGTGGCAGCAGCCTTTTTCAGCAGTATAATGCGCCTTGCCACACTGCACAAATAATTCAAGGAACACAACAAGGAGTTAAAGCTGATTACTTGGTCTCCAAATTAACCAGGTTTCAATCCAATCGAGCATCTGTGGGATGTGCTGGAAAAACAAATCCAATCCATGGAGGCCCCACCTCCACTTACAGGGCATAAAGGATCTGCTACTGACTGATTAGTGCCACATACCACAGCATACCTTTAGCGATCTAGTTCGTGCCTTGATGGGTCAGGGCTGTTTTGGTGGCAAAACGGGGACTAACTCAATATTAGGTGGGTGGTCTTAATGCTATGGCGTATAAACTGTGGCAATCCTGTAGGACTTAGAGTAGCATGACTTTTTTTTTTCTGTTTACATCATACCTATACTTGAGTAAATTAACAAAGGCGTTATGTATTTTCCTTTCGCATGTTCATTTTGCTAATTTATGCCATCTGAAAAAAAAAAAATCAGTTAACCAAAAACTATTGGTACAAATTTTGAGTTGTTCTATCGAAGGACCCGCACGTGTGTTATGTTCTACTTTAACTTGAGTGAAGGTAGCCTAATGCTTATTAATAGGCTGCTAATACACTGCAACAAGCCACAATACATCCATGACCAATTTTTCCCCACAAAACAGTGTGCGCATTGGGGTGCTGTTCACAATTGTAGTGCACCATAGAAAGGCATGTACTTTGCTGCATGTTGTGGTAATGCAATGTAGATGTCTGAATGGGCCGTAAATGTCAGTTCACTAAAACTACTATTAAGCTCTGGGAGGAGGAGGAGGAGCACTTGTTATAGTTGGAACATTATGACAGACTTTTCTCCTAATTTTTCCTCCTTTTTGTAATGACTGGTCTGTGCTACTTGCTACTGTTACCATCTGCTTGGGCTCTTTTTACAGCCATTGGTGTGCAACTGCATGCAGGAGTTGTGCTGGCACTGGGTGCAGAGTGCACTGCCCTTGCATTGCAGACACTGCCCACCCAAAATAAAATTGCTAGAAAAGTTATCTAGCTGAGCGTTTCTTGTATAGCACAGTAAAACGTGTGTTGTACAGTGCATTAAAGGGCCCTAATACACATTGATGTGCCTGTCTTAGGACTTGTACTGTCTGCAGAGACAGGGCGACTGGAATCCTCAGGTGAGCCAGATATTGGGCATTCTGAAAGGTCAGCTCTAATATCCCAATGGGTGATGCATTTATTCATGGGTCCTGACAGTAAAACAGCACCTTTCACTTCACTAAAATAAAAAAAAAAGATAGCTGCATTTTCTTATGTCACCCAATATTTGTGCAAATCTATATCTGTAGTAAAAAAAAAAACCTGACCTGAATTTTACTGCTGTGAGTTCAGCGCTTCCTGCTTCACTGATCATGTTCCTCAGTCTGCTCCCGCTCTCCATCCTGACACTTTTGCCATGGTCCCAAGCCCCCCAGAGGAGCAGGGGACCTTTAAAGCGAGGGTGTGTGTGGGTGGGGGGGAAGCACATTAGCAGACTTCTACAAGTGATCTGGGTGGCTGTACAGCTAGCCAACTCACTTATAATTAATAAGCATTACCTGCTGGAAAAAGACTGCCATGATCTTGGCACAACCACTTCAGGATGATAATGTATATGTACTTCTGGTGGTCCTGAAGTGGTTAAAGAATTAAACTATCAAATGCTTTTCAATGAATAAAGTAAGTTTGTGGTGTACAGATCCCAAGTAATAGGGTGCCAACCCCGATAAGGTAGTAGTAAAAAATGAAAAAGCAGTTGGGGTTTTTTAGGCACCAATTGGCAAGTCCAAAGAGACATATTCTTTCATTTCTTACTAAATGCTTTTCAATAATGAATCCAGATTTAAAAAAACAGCTGGCTCCACCTCCCACCACTTCCCTGAATTTCCTGCCCAATAGAAGATCACATTGGACAGCAACTGCCCATCAAATAGCTTGGAGAAAGGAGGAGGGGAATGTGTCTGTGTATTTGTGGAGACACACATATAGTACTAGGACACAAAAGGGTGGCTACATAGGACCCAGCAAGGGAAAGGAGACACCCTAAAAAAGGATACCAGAGCTTTGGCCAGCTGATTCTGCAGAGAACTAAAAATAAAGAAGCAGCAAACATTTCAAGTGATTTAATCAGCATTTACAATAACTTAAAAACCTTTTGACCTTAATATCACTTTAAGCCTTATTACATGTACCTGTTGAAAGTGATGCAAAAGCTGCTATGTTCTGACAGTGACACCACTGAAGACATTTTACTCATTGATTTAGATTCTAGTCTTTTCAGTAAACTGTCTGCTCAGATTTTCAGCCAGGCAATAGCCCAAGAATGCAATACATTCAGGAATACAGATTAACTGTTCTTACCTTTTAAAGGAAAAATTCCATGGTGATGAGGTAAGCGCTGGGTACATGCTGGAGATGCTTGGTTAAATATAACTAGCTTCATCAAAGGGATATTGAAGATAAAAAGCAAAATCAGGTTCTTCAGAGACATTTCAAGTTTAGGAGCAATCATTGTGTGTGCCTTCTTTTGGTGAGGGGAAAACCTAATGATATTTCACTTGTGCACTGCCATGCAACTCAACATTTCTTTACAACACCACATGCACATCAGGAACACAAACCCCGATGACTCTCTTTGTGGCATGTGTATATATTAACTTACGTCCCATTAAGGAGGTATTTATTGTATTCGTAACAAAGGAGAAAAGTATAACAGAGCACTCCATGCTAATATCCAGAATGTGTTAATGAATAGGTATGGGGAATTTGTGTAGTTTGAAAAGTACCCTCACTTTCATGAGACCCCCCCCCCCCCCCCCACACCCCTAGACTCTC
>NW_017308050.1:163227-168152 GCF_000935625.1 Nanorana parkeri
CCCCCCCCCCCCCCCCCCTCCTCAATAATCTGATCTTTATTTTGAAGCAGTTGATCTGGCCAAACTTTGAAACCTGTAGCTCGTATCTTATTGTCAGAAATTTCCTATTCCACTTGATGCAGAGAAAGACCAAGACTTTGAGCTTTCTATCCACGTGCACACTAATTCATCTATGCCCATAGCCCTTAGCTTGTATAACAAGCGTTTATGTGGCACCGTATCAAATGCTTTGGAAAAGTCCAGATACACTACGTCCACCGCCCTCCCTCCATCCTGATCCCTACTCTCCTCTTCGTAAAAGGTTAGCTGGTTGGTCTGGCAAGAACGATCCTTCCGAAATCAATGCTGGTTATCAGTTATGCCATGATCCCGGACGAATTCCACTAAGTAGTCCTTAATAATTCCCTCTAACAGTTTACATACTATGCATGTCAGACTAACTGGTCTATAGTTCCCCGGTTAGCATTTTGACCCTTTTTTGAATATTGGTACCACATTTGCCTTTCGCCAGTCGCTTGGTACTCTACCAGCCATTACGGATTTTTTAAAAATGAGGAACAATGGTCTTGTTATCTCCTTGTTGAGTTCCTTGAGTACCTTGGGATGTAGATTATCAGGTCCTAATGCTTTACTTGCATTAAGTAGTTTAAGCCTATGTTGTATCCCGGTTTCAGTCAACCACTCAACCACTGTATTTCTTGTTAAATTTTGTGTTTTATCATTTACATTAAACCCGTCTTTTTCCTTGGTGAATACCGACGAGAAAAAAGTATTTAGCGCCTCGGCCCTCTCCCTGTCCTTTGTTATTAACCTCCCATTTTTGTCCTTTATTGGGCCTATCTGCTCCTTTCTTCCCTTTTTACTGTTTATGTATTGATACACATTTTTGGGGTTCTTTTTACTAACCGTGGCGATATATTTCTCACATTCAATTTTAGCTGCCCGGACTACCAGTTTACATCTTTTATTACATTCTTTGCAGTTTTGGAATGCCAATACTGTCCCCTCCGTTTTATACTTAGTAAGCACCACTTTCTTTTCCTTAATGTGTTGTTTTACCGTTTTATTTAGCCATATTGGCTTCGTTTTGGATCTTTTACTTTTGTTACCCAACGGTATACACTTGGTAATAGCATTTTTTAATTCGTTCTTGAAACAGTACCACTTTTGGTCAAAGCTTAGTTCATTAAATAAGTTTTCCCATTTGATTCCACCCACTATATCAAAGTTGGCCTTCCTGAAGTTTAGGCTTCTCATTCGACCAGCCCCCTTCCCTTTGCTCCACCCAATATTAAAAGCAATCACCTTGTGATCACTATTACCCAATGTCTCCCCGATTACAATATCCTCAATTAACTCCGTATTATTGCTGATGATCAGATAGATCAAGGATTGCATTTTTCCTAGTCGTGACCTCAACCATTTGATCCATGAAATTCTCTTGTAACAAATTAAGAAAACGAGACGCCTTTGCCGAATGGGAAGTTCCATTGGCCCAGTTGATGCTTGCGTAATTGAAGTCGCCCATTACCACAACATTTCCCTGTTTCCCCGCTATTTCTATTTGGGATTGTAGGTGGGCCTCCTCCTCTTCCCCTATATTTGGAGGTTTATAACAGACACCCACAATAAGTTTATGGCTAAGGTCTGTTCTATCTAGTTCTAGCCATAAAGATTCCACATCATCTCCACCATCTGATGGGATATCGTCACGTATGTGCATAAGGTGGTTATTTCTAACATATACACATAAATCCCCCCCCCCCCCTTCTTGCCAGCCTCTCCTGAACAGGTTGTACCCTTCTATGTTAGTAGCCCAATTGTGTGTGCTATCTAACCACGTTTCTGCTATTCCCACTATATTGTAGTCTTCCTCGAGTAACATAACTTCAAGGTCTTCTATTTTACTTGTGAGACTCCTAGCATTGGTGAACATACATTTAATTTGTTTACTTTTATTGGTTAATTGTAGGGATATCCCGATACCACTTTTTCAGTCCCAAGTACAAAGTACTTCCCCTCATGTACTTGTCGATACCAATTACCGATACTTTTTTTAAAGGGACAGGGGACTTTAAAGGATCCATAGTACAACTACATGTTATGTACTATGGATCATGATTATCCTATTCATGTTAGCAGGGGAGAATTGTAAATCGATTGCTGGAGTGTAGAGGAGGTGTGTGTGTGTACTACATATACCTTACACACATCCAGTACACTATAGCAATAGATTTACAGCTAGCCCTGTCCCAGCTTGCCTCACTCACAGTACTATGTACTACATATAGAGTACACTGCAGCAATAGATTTTCAATTATCCTCGGCTAACATGAATGGGTTAAATGATCCATAGTACATAACATGTACTTGTATTACGGATCATTTAACCTATTAATATTAGCAGAGGATATGGGCACACATGACACTGGCCGGCCTGGTTAAACATGAGATAACCATGTACACACCCTGTGGAGGCTGCAGTGCACAGGTGACATGCCTCTCTACATATGTATGCAGCATGTAAACACACAAAGGAGCCAGCAATCCCGCCCCACGCACCCTCCACCATTACAGCAGTCTGATGGCGCCCAGGCCTCTCCTCACCTGACAGAAGCGCTGCCAGTAATCGCTCGCCGTCTGCACGGCCTTGTCTTCCCCTCCATCAGCGGAGCACACATAGGTTCAACTGAATGGACCGGTCCTTTTCCAACCTTAACTAATCTGTAACTATGTAATGATTTTCTATGGCTGAGTACACACCTCATGAATAAAGCATTAGTATTATTTTACAGGTGTTTTCATGATCATATCTTCTGCTCGTACACTTTTTGCATCTCTCACTGGGAATTAAAACAGGGACATCTGTGCTATGTGAAGTCCACCTAAGTAGAGCATGAGATTCATCCACTCAGTGTGACCTGTGTACTACTAGCCTGCCATGATGCATTCTCTTTTGTCACCCATGAGTGTTTCACATGTGTGAATACAAGAGTTACCTGTTCCATGGTTGATGAAGGAATCCATTTTATTACATTGACCTATATTTTCTCCTGCAGTACATCAGTGTGCCCCCAGTCTATTGTTTACATACCGCAGGGCATAATTCGAGCCTAGGAGATAATTGCTCACAACAATACTGAAGACACAAGTCATTGTGCAGAGCGTCCGCCTGCACGGCCTTGTTTTCCCCTCCATCGGCGCTGTGCGGGAGAGCAGCCGCGAGTCAGCGCTGGTCTGGTGGGAGGATCTCCAGGTGGGGTCCTAATTTAGCTGGCCGCGACTGCCCGATCGCCTGCCAGCTAAATTAGGACCCCACTTGAAGCTCCTCCCACCGGACCAGCGCTGACTTGCCGCTGCTCTCCCGAACAGCAGTACTTTATTGACTACATTTAGTATGTTCTCTATGTTGGCTTGATTAACTACTTTGGCTATGTTGACTGGAGTGAGCCCACTATCTAATCCTGTATTTTTTCCTTCTGTGTTATCTGTCACGATTGGGTGTTTAATATTTAATTTTTTGGTTTTTATTTTATCCTCCCCCCGTTGTGTGTGAGCTGTTAATGATTACAGAACTGCATGAATTTGCATATTTTATATCTGCCCAGGCTTTACCTTCAAATGCTTATGTTTAGGGTTATATGCAGAAGGTGAATCCTCCCTTCTCTTTGTAAGACCGGTTCCCTAACCTGCTCCTCTTCATTGCCTGTCTGATCACATCTCTCCAATACTCAGAGGGCCTGTTCACAATTTAGGAACAGTGGAGAGAGAAGGATTTATTTATTATCCCCTAGACACAAGCATTTAGCCCCTACAGTGCGGAGTGGGCCCCACTGAAAGGGTTCTATTTTCTACAGCCTAGATTTCAGCTTCAAACAGGGTCTCAACCGACTGGCACCTTTTGTATAAAAGATGGTTCCACAAGCAATTTTCTCCAAATTCCTACATGGGCACAAACCTGTACATTTGGCTGATCCAAATTTGGATGTCCTATGGAGGAGAGAGGAGGAGTTGTTAAACACCCCCAGTTCTGGATTTTTTTCCAAGGGAAAACAATAGCAATTTAAAAAATCCGACTTTAGAATGCTTAGCCAAGAAAAGACTGGCTAAGCTGGCCAATGATTATAAACATATGTTACTTGCCCACGCTGATGGTAACTAGCCAGGTTAATTGAAATGTCTGTACGCCCCTTTAGAAAAAGAGAAGCGCAGCCTCAGTCTAATCACAGTCTAAGAATGGCCTACATTTCAGTTTTGCAAAGGTATACTCACCCAAGGACCAATCTGCTCAGAGTCACTGAGCCCTAAATTACTATGATCCAGCCAGTTATACCAACTACCAGCATTGCACTTGACTCATTCAATTCATAATTGTGAGCAAATATGGAATCACAGTCTTGTATACAGTAGCTCAGGGGAAGGCTACCTCAGCACTCCAACTGTGGTGAAACTTTAAATCCAATCATGCGTCTGCCCCTGGGAGTCATGCCTGTGGGTGTCAGAGTTGTGCAATGCATCATAGGACTTTTAGTTCTGCAACAGCTAGAGTGCCAAGGATGCCTACCCCTACAGTAGATGGTTTCTCACTAGGATTCAAGTCTGTTTTAATTGTCACTTTTCATGTCCCACTCATCTATGTGTCTCAGTTTTGGCCATTGGTGGTATGTAAATAATATATAGTCAATGTAGTCATCAGAATATGTCAGTTCCTTACTGACTAATGCCCATATACCTGTTTTTGCTAACACAAAATGTTCTTTTTATAGTTTTTAAATTGTTGGTTAATATACATATTACTCGTATTATTGACAATTGTCTGCAACACTATGTAGACATATTACCCTCAAGTCATGTTCAGGGAAATACTGTATAGGACTGGTCATGTAACATTCTTCTGTATGTTGCTGTATGTTTGCTGAGTAAAA
>NW_017308050.1:168351-175236 GCF_000935625.1 Nanorana parkeri
GCTGAGTAAAAAAAAAAAAAAAAATCTATAGCAAGATTGAAAGTCTTCAGGAAGTTTTTCGTTGGTGTGAAAGGCTATTTTGAAATGTTGAAAGGAAACAAAACATTTTTTTAATACATGATAGATAATTGCCTTCAGTTAGCCATAAGAGAAAGATAAAAGGCGTTGATCAAACTTAGCTGCCTATGAGCTGTTCTAAATATATGTTTTTCTTAATCTGGACAAAAATTTTATATTTATCTATCTAATTCCACCCGGGGGGAAGACAGGTGACAAATGTCACAGAGGCAGCTCCTAAATTCACACAGCAGGGCTGTCATCGAGATCTTAACAATGCATGATACGTGTGATAATTGCCATATAACCAGGGCCGTCTTTAATACTGATTGGACCCTGGGCAAACAATTTATTGGGCCCCCTGGCCCTAACAGCAGCATACGGAAGAGGTGGGGGCAACACTATGTGATGCCGAACGCATAGTAAACAGAATGGTGCTGCAAGGGTTGCGGCATTTTCTTCAAGCGAATCCCGAACAGTCTAACACCACACTGCAACTTTTTTTAGACTAAACAAGAGAGAACGAGGAGAGAGGGAGGAGAGACAGGCATGGGAGAGAACGAGGAGAGACAGCCAGGGGAGAGAGAAGAGAATGAGGCGAGACAGCCAGGAGAGAGACAGCCAGAATAGAGAGAGAGGAGAGACAGCCAGGGGAGAGAGAGAAAAGAGACAGCAAGGATTGAGAGAGAAGAGACATCCAGGGAGGAGAGACAGCCAGGGGAGAGAGCGAGGAGAGACAGCCAGGGGAGAGAGCGAGGAGAGACAGCCAGGGGAGAGAGCAAGGAGAGACAGCCAGAATAGAGTGAGAAGAGACAGCCAGGAGAAAGATTGAGGAAAGAGTTAGGAGAGAGAGAGCGCGAGGAGAGACAGACAGGAGAGAAAGGGGAGAGACCGAGAGGAGAGAGAGGCAGGAGCGACAGCCAGGGGATAGAGTGAGCGACAGCCAGGAGAAAGAGCAATGAGAGACAGCCAGGAGAGAGAGACAGGATATTCAATATCCTGGTGGGAAGCTGTGCGGAGTCTCAGGAGGACTATACAGGATCTCAGGAGGGCTGTGTACGGGGTCTCAGACGGGCTGTGCAGGTATCGGTATCGGTGCAGTAGCATCCCTAGTGAATTATAAACGTGCAATGCATTTTATAGACCAAACGTGCAATGCATTTTATAGACCAACTACACATGCAATCTAATAATAACCTACATGTGAAATAAATATATAAATATGCAGAATCACCCTATGGTGAATAAATACAATATATAGTGAAAAAATACCTAATGCGTATTTATATATTTCTGTATTTATTTCACATGTAGATTATCATTAGATTGCACATGTAGTTGATCTCTATAGCGCAGGGCATGTTTATAATTCACGTTTTTTAGGTGTTATATACAGTTTTTTAGCATGGCAGCTTAGGGGTTTGTTGTTCCATAGCACAGATCCTGTTTGTAATATTATCTATAGGTGCATCCCTAGTATTGAGAGTACTTGATAATGACATTTTCTTTAAAAACTCTACATCCTGGTTCAGCAGCATAGATTGAACTAGAGAAGCAAGAGTCAGGACCCTGCTCTGCATATGTATGTGTTGCACACTAATCTAATCTAATTCCACCCGGGGGGAAGACAGGTGTATCTGTTGCATACATAACCTGTGGCATATTTGGGCACTTACTTGGTGTGAAGGTCCAGAGAGGGGAGGCAGGAGGGCACACAGTGGGGGTGACATCTCAGGGCACGGTGTGGGCTCCCAGCAGGGCCCCAGACAACACAGGAGAGCAGAGAACGGAGAGCTGGAGGCGGGGCTGAGTTGATAGTGGGTGGAGCCCAGAGCCACGTCTATGCTGCTGTATGTAGCCTCCTGTCTGTAGAGCACCGATGCTGTGTATAGAGACAGGGGGCAGGGCTGGTGCAAGCCCCATTGCCTACACAGGTGAGGCTGCCAGCCCTGCATGTGTTTATCTTATGTTGGCTGAAGGGGCAGCTGCTTTGGGCCCCACAACAATGATTGGGCCCTGGGCGACTGCCCCTTTTGCCCTGCGTTAAAGACGGCCCTGCATATAACTGGCAATGTCATTGGACCACATAAACAGTACTTGCATAGATTTCAGCACAGGTTTCCAGGGAAACTCAGATAACTTGTCTTGCAGAAGGAATATTATTGCCACTAGACATGTAAGCTATGGAAAAATTTGGTTTGGTTTGGATATTTTGGGAATTTGATTCCGAAATTCTATTTGGTTGGGGATTCGGACGAAATTTTTGTTAGTTTATGATTATTCGTTGCGAATACCACAGAAAACCATATGCAGATATTAACACTAAATCTCCTAGACCCGAATGGCATTCAGAATCCGAATTTCCGAATTGCATTCAGGAGCTCCCCAATACCATTCGGGTCTGAAAGCCTCAGCTTTAGTAATATATGTGTATGGGTCCTATACCCGAATGGCATTGGGGAGCTCCCGAATGCAATTTGGAAATTCAGATCCCGAATGCCATTCGGGTCTAGGAGACTCAGCTTTAGTATCATATGTATATACTGTATATGGCTCCCACGTTGCTGTAACGAAAATCCGCGTTCAAACACATTCGGATGCATTAAACCGAAAAACACATCTGATTGGCCAGAAAAGTCACATGTCTAATTCAGTTTTGTTTTTGAACGGAATTCGGAAATTCGGATTCAGACACATTCAGATGCATTGGGATTTGGTAACTCCGATGTGTCCGAATGTCCGAATTTCGGAAAATTTGTCAGAATTTTGATTCGGAACTTCTTATTCCTCTTTCTCTTGTTTTCAGGTACAGAGTATGGCCAGGGCGTTATTGAGATACAATGCTGCCCTTCGTTCAGGTGAAATGTGACATCCTTGTCTACAAGCTCTTTCCTTGGTAACATTCAGATAATGTGCTGTATCGCTCACCCCTGAAGGAGCCGCTGAATGTACCAGGTATTTCTATCCCCCACACCAATGTACCGCCCAAATGTGGATCCACAGCACACCAACACACCTTTAAAGAGTTTGATAACAGATTTAATGATCAATCAAGGCATAAAACAATGCAGCTATAAAACAAAAAATCCCATAAAGGACAATCAATGATATGCAAAGGTACTCTGACACTCAGTAAATGCAGCTATCTACTGTATGTACTGAAGTGTGTAATGCCAGAATGTCTCATATGTTACCCTTGAGCTGAGTATATGTAAGACTAATGTCTTCCTTTCAACAGTGTCTGACCCTCTCTAGACTAATGTCCTAGGCTAGCCAACGTTGAGGCCCGTACTGTATTGCCGGTGTGAGAAGTAAAGTGTCACAATGGCCAAAGGCCTCTCACCACTTCCAAGGCTTATATAGAAGGGATGATGTCCGCCAGCATAAGACAAACGCCCTCTTTCTCTCAAGCCGACTCTTGTGAAGATGATAAAGTCATCTGGGGCCTCTTGCGGAAGGTCTCCACTCATCCAGGGTACTGGGCAGCTGTGTCCCTCGACTCCGTCTGGCTCAACCACTCAGCTGGGCCAGCTGGGTCACTCCAATGGCGGGATCGACCGTGTGACAAGGCCGTGATGTCCCCGCAGCAGCCGCGTCACTGGGTCCTAATTAGGTGCTCAATCGAAGGCCTTCAGACACATGTGATCCCAATACAGTTTCTCCTCACACTTCTTGCACAGAGCCTGTGTGCCCTGTATGTCAGCGGCGGCCACACAGCTCTGTTGCTCACAGTCTCAATCTACACAGGATTACACAGATCTGTCCTCCTCGGTCGGCTCTCCCAAACTGAGCATGCTCAGCAGCTACAGCCCATAGTCCCCCTCCTCCTCCAGTTTCAGGGATTCTTCTTGCAATATCACAGTCTCTGCACTGCAATTCCCATAAGTCCTTGCCTCATAGAACACACAGAGGCAATTAACTGTTTGCAGGCAGAAACATACATCTCTGCAGTAGCACATATATACATATCTATATAGGGGCTACAGTGCTATTAAAGGCAGCCTTCTGTCTGCTTTGTATTTCCAGGTACTTTCAAACTCTGCTTTGTAATTCTAACCAGGTACTTTCGGAAGCAAAAAACAGAAAGTGAAAAGAGAGGTGGTTTCAGGTTTTGTTGTGTATAGTAAGTCTTGTGACTTCTCCCAACAATCCCCATGCATACCGTGTTTCCCCGAAAATAAGACAGTGCCTTATATTTTTTTTCTACGAAAAAAGACACTAGGTCTTATTTTCGGGGGATACCTGGCTTGGCTGCAGCTGCCCACTCTGCCGTCCAGGGAGCCACAGACAGGTGGGCGGGCGGGACGGAGCTGCGGCTAGCGCTCTGATGCCGTCCTGGGAGCCGCTCTGATTTACCATATATTTCATGTACTAAATGTAACCTTAAAGAGCAACTCCAGCCGTGTCTTAAAAATGACAACAAAGGCACCTTTAGAAATGTTTAGTAAAAGTAATCTACAGATAGATAGTTATAGATAATTGCAGACTTTTTATTGTTTGTATTTTACTTTTTCGCCCCATTCTTTTCACGGGGCCATTGTCACCAAGGGCAGATGGATCCATCTCCCTTTACTTCCTGGAACTCTAGCACATGTGACTGGAACAAGTGACAGTGGACATCATCTCAGGGGAAAAAAAATATTCAATTCTTGTGAGCTCCCACAAAATTTAACATTTTACAGATAAGATGTCCAAGCAATGCTGATGTATATTTCCCTGCATACATCTCTTAGGCCAGGATTACATCAATAATGCCTAAGGCACCATTCACATGGGCGCTTATGCTTACCTACTGCTGAAATCTATGGATTCTTGCAGCAGGAATCCCAGATGTCCCCATTCAGATGCGGCCACTGTTCCCATCAAAGTTAATTATAGGGTGACAGCTCTCATCTGTCAGCGGCAGTCCACATGTAATCATTCATGGTATGATTACATGCGGTTTGGGACAGGTGATTGCCACTGGATGTATCTATCCCAAGTCCAGGAACAATGAACAATGTTCTATTCCAAACCACATGCAGTCATACCATGTTTGATTACATGTGGACTGTCACTGACAGAGGCAGCCGATGTCACCCTATCATTTACTTCAATGGGAACAGCGGCCGCATCTGAACAGTGACACCTCGGATTCCTGCCGCAAGAATTCCAGAACGCTTGTTTACCCCCCTCCATCAGGACCCTGCACAGCAGCTCTGCGGTGCCATCCAGTGTGCTGTCGAACAATGCAGCATGTCTGTATTTTTTTTTCAAAGATCACATTTGCATTGTAGTGTGAACGGGGGACATAGAAAACAACTATTGATCAGTAAAAGAAAAAAACTCCAGTCACTGCTAATAGTGTAAACGAGCCCTAATGCTCCCGCCTTACCCTGCTGGCTTACTCATTTTCATAGAACTTCCACCATAAAGCCCTGATTATGATAGGGGCTGGGCACAGACCAGCAAGAAGAGATGAGAGAACTGATGAATCTGCTGACTCATTGAAGGGTATTTATCAAAACTGGAGCAGACAAAATCTAGAGAAGTTGTGTATGGCAACCAATTAGCTTCTCTCTTTCATTTTCAAATCTTAACTGAACAAACTGAAGATAGAAGCTGATTGGTTGCCAAGCACAGCTGCTCCAGATTTTGTCTGCTCCAGTTTTGATAAATTCCCCCCACTGAATTTATCATTTTTGCAGCAGATTCCTCCTGTTCTTGTACATGGAAGGCTAAAGTAATGACTAACCCAGAATTTGCAAATGTACATACTCAATTAACAATGACCTCCTAAGAGATTGGATGTTATGAAGGCTTCTGCAGATCAGCCAATCAAGGACATTTGTCCTAACAAATAGGGAGAGGAAGGAAATTTCCACCACTATGCTCCCTTCTACCTGGATGGTGGCAATGTCTGTGCCTGTTGTCGTAGAGCCCTTATTCCTCTCTTTTGGTTAAATAAAGCCACACTTCTTATTAAACTCCAAAGAAAACAAAAAATATTGCAACTCTGTATTCACAAACGCATACCATAATTCATTTTTTTTTTAAAAATGCAAGCAGTTTGAGTACCTGAATATAACTTGTTTCGAGACTAATGCAATCCCCTGTGTAGCAGAACTAAGACTGTGAGAGCGATAAGCAAAGAAACCAGCCAGGTGTGCTGCCATGCTCAAGTGCCAATGAGGGACATGGCCAAGTTGTCTTGTCCCATAAAAGTAGACAGTGATTAAAAGGGAACTCTGTCCAAAAGGTTTTTTTAATTTATTATTGCTATTTATATAGCGCCAACAATTTACATAGTGCTTTACATAGTACACATTCACATCAGTCCCTGCCCCCAAGGAGCTTACAATCTAAGGTCCCTATCTCGAATGCATACATACAGGGCCAATTTAGACAGGAGCCAGTTAACCTACCAGCATGTCTTTGGAGTGTGGGAAGAAACCGGAATAACCGGAGGAGACCCACGCAAGCACAAAGAGAACATGCAAACTCCTTGCAAATAGTGTTCCGATTGGGATTTGAACCAGGAGCCCCCACTGTGCTGCCCAAGGTTAATGGAAACTCCATACAAAATGACCCATTTGGAAAAAAAATGACTGTCTGTTTCTGGGTGCAATAGAGATTGTTTGCTAGGTCCTCACACCATGCTGCTTATTGGACAGATGTGTTGGGAATTATGCCACATGCATGCAATCTGGATTTCTAGAAACTGCCCTGGAAAAAAAAACAACCAGGGAATTGCATGTGTGACCTGTTGGCACTTTTGGACTTATTGCTTGGGATGGTGTGTGTATATATGTATATATATATATATATATACATATATATGTGTATATA
>NW_017308050.1:180196-189401 GCF_000935625.1 Nanorana parkeri
TATATATATATAGATAGATATAGAGAGAGGAGAGAGAGAGACTATATTGCCAAAAGTATTGGGACACCTGCCTTTACACGCACATTAACTTTTTTTGGCATCCCAGCCTTAGTTCAATATTGAGTTGGCCCACCCTTTTCCGCTACTACAGCTTTAACTCTTCTGGGAAGACTGTCCACAAGTTTTAGGAGTGTGTTTATGGGAATGTTTGACCATTTTTCCAGAAGCGCATTTGTGAGGTCAGGTACTGATGTTGGGCGAGAAGTCCTGGCTCGCAGTCTCTGCTCTAATTCATCCAAAAGGTGTTCTATCGGGTTGAGGTCAGGACTCTGTGCAGGCCAGTCAAGTTCCTCCACCCCAGGAGCCATCCCCAAACTGTTCCTACAACGTTGGGAATATGAAATTGTCCAAAATGTCTTGGTATGCTGATGCTTTAAGAGTTCCCTTCACTCGAACTAAGGGCCCAAGCCGAACCCCTGAAAAACAATCCCACACCATAATCCCTCCTCCACAAAACTTTACACAATGCAGTCAGGCAAGTACCGTTCTCCTGGCAACTGGCAAACCCAAACACGTCCATTCGATTGCCAGAGAAGCGTGATTCGGGACTCCAGAGAACACGTCTCCACTTCTCTACAGTCCAGTGGCGGCGTGCTTTACACTACTGCATCCGCCGCTTTGCATTGCACTTGGTGATGTAAGGCTTGGATGCAGCTGCTCGGCCATGCAAACCCATTCTATGAAGCTCTCTACGCACTGTTGTTGTGCCAATTTGAAGGCCACATAAAATTTGGAGGTCTGTAGCTATTGACTCTGCAGACAGTTGGCAACTTCTGCGCACTGTGCTCTTCAGTATGCGCTCACCCCGCTCTGTCATTTTACGTGGCCTACCACTTTGTGGCTGAGTTGCTGTTGTTCCCAGTTGCTTCCACTTTGTTATAATACCACTAACAGTTGACTGTGGAATATTTAGCAGCAAGGACATTTCATGGATGGACTTATTGCACAGGTGGCAACCTATCACGGTACCACGCTTGAATTCACTGAGCTCCTGAGAGCAACCCATTCTTTCACAAATGTTTGTAGAAGCAGTCTGCATGCCTAGGTGCTTGATTTTATGTACCTGTGGCCATAGAGGTGATTGGAACACCTGAATCCAATGATTTGGAGGGGTGTCCCAATACTTTTGGCAATATATCGTATGTGCTGACACCACATCCCTTAAATACATTAAGATGTAAAAATGTAGTTAACAAGAAGCAATTATTACTGAATATAGGAGACATGGTTCCTAAAATTCTCTAAGCTATTCCTAAATATTTTACACTACAAGTAAATATAAATAACACAACAATTGTTGACAATAAAATGCAATAAAAAAATTAAAATAAATAAACTATACCTGCAAAAAAGAAAATAATGACATCAACCACAGATCTTAAAGAAGAATCCTGGGCATATCCAAAATTAACCCTTGCAGTGGGGCTACCCCCCACACTACAAAGGTTAAGTGTTTGTTTTGGTCAAGGGTCTAAAATAAAAAATACATACTCACCCTATCCTCAATCCTGCAGCGGGGACCACTCACCTCTCTTTCCCTCCGCTCCAGTTGCGGAATTTGAACCTTCACGTCCATTGCAAGTGAATTGACATGATGATGGGTCCCTAGACCTCCGGGGCCATGGGGAGAAGAGGCTGTGGGAACTGGTCTAGCAGCCGGACAGGACCAAGGATTGAATTAGTATCATCTTTTTCTTAATTTTAGACCCTAGACCAAAAGAGCACATAGCCCTTGCAGTGCACCAATGCAAGGGTTTATCTTGTACATGCCCAGAGTTCTTCCTAAAGGAGAACTGCACTTTTACTATAAACACCATTTATACACTTACCCCTGCAGTCACTTTAGAGAAATGCACAGGACTAGTTAACTTTTAGTTCAATAAGTTTTTATTGAGGATTTTTTACAAGCAAACATACACAACGTATAGCATTCAAAGTATATAGCCACTGTACAACAGCAGTAAAACGCATAAGAAGTAGAAGCCTTGTAACAGACCATGCAACGGCAGAACCCCCAGGTGTGAGGCCTGCTTAATGTATGCTGCCAATACAGTACGTGAGCAATGTAATGGGTCAGACCCTTGGGGTGCTGCAGAAATCCTGCCCCCAGGATGGTGGCATTCAGGATAGACAACATCACTTCTGGGGTAAACCGGCTTGCACTAACAATTATACAGTATATGAGTACTGGCATAAGAAGTCTATCGGGCAGGTAGACTTAGGTAGAAAGAAGACTGGAAGATGAGAAGAGCAGGGGAACAAGTCAGGGTCGGGAAGGGGAGAGAACAGAACACAAAAGGAGAACATTCAGGAAGAGACCCTAGAGCCGAGAACACATCTGAGGCTCGAAAATCAAGCCACATCGACCAAGTGACAGTGTATTTATCACCAGCGTCATGTTCATCAGCCATCAATCGTTCCAGGTCCGCAATACAGTCCACCTCCACAGTCCATTCCGCCAAGGTGGAAATAACAGGCATACGCCAGTGACGAGGAATGACCGCCCTCGCAACCGTAAGAAAGTGCCTCAAGATCCCCCGTTTCACTGATTTCAGGGAGCCTGGTATCATAGTCAACAGGGCAATCCTGGGGTCATTAGGAGTCACTGAACCTGTCATCTGGTGATAGACGTCCATCACCTTCGTCCAGAACTTCTTGATCGGAGGGCAGCTCCACCAAATATGGGTCATATGGCCCTGGGATGCTTGGCAATGCCAACAAGAGTCTGGAACCTGTGGGTAGTAGCGCTGTAGTACTGCGGGGCATCTATACCACCTGGTTAGAATCTTCAGATTTTTGCGTGTGCCTTACTGGCAATAGAGAGAGTGAGAAAGAACAAAAATCTCTCCCAATCTGCCTCACTGATGGGGGGGCCCAGCTCATGCTCCCAACCCAGAACGTACCCCGGATGCTCCAGGGAGGAGGAAGAGGAGAGAATAAAGTAACGAAATGGTGTGGGAAGGGGGGGGGGGACACTGCAGGAGAAGGGAGTCAAAGGCTGTAGGCTCCGCTTCCAAGGCTGCAAGTTGAGGAAACAAGGATACAAAAGGAGTGAAAGGGCGCATTGTTTTCAACTGCGATTGTGTGCAACCACACAGTATTGCGGCAGGAAACCACGCAATCTGCCTGGCACGACTGGGATGCCATTCAAAAATAATGGCACTGCGAGCGCGATCGGCGGTTGGGGGCGATCCATGATGGCTGATGGCTGGCCGATCCATGAACCGAGCTAATGGCTGGGCGGTCACGGAATCGCACACCACCGCCGATCGCGCTGACAGTGCCATTATTTTCTAATGGCACTCCATTCGCACCAATCAGATCGCACAGTTTCCTGCCACAATACCGCCTGGGCGGTCCCACACGATCGTGGTTGAAAACATGAATAGGTTAAATGATCCCAGAGGCAGATGCATGATTGGATTTGTAGTTCCTCTACAGCTGTGTGAAAGCAAATAAAAATGTTTTATTGTTCTAAAACAGTCTTAAATTAAAGTTCTTCATAATCATAAAGAAATTGACCTAAAATCATTAGTCTGTAATGTTTTTTAGAAAATTTCACCTGTCCCTTTAAGAAAAAGTATCGGTAATTGGTATCGGCATAGTACAAGTACAAGAGGTGAAGTACTTGGTCTTGAAAAAGTGGTATTGGGACATCCCTACTCCAGGGTATAAGTGGCCCAGGAAACCCACCGGAATCTACAGGCTCCCCCCACAATCCCATTGAACAGTATGGGAGGTGGGAGAAGGCTGGACATAGCCAGAGCCCACAGGAGCAAATAGCGTATAATGAAAACAGTATATATCAAAATGACACAATATAAGTATTCATAACATAACACGACATTGCAAATGGCCGATTCTGAAGTACAGATTCCTATCAAAGGATATTGGGTCCCAAGCAGGAAGCGGGGACTTTCCCGGTGACCTTCAGCCCTCGTTGGATGATGGAGGAACCGGGTGAGGAACAGCCCGCACTGAGCGAGAGCGGGTACGTTGACGCCTCTGGGGAAAGAGAAGAGGATACTCGGATCTGCCATCCAGGAGAGGGAGGTCGAGACAATCCAGAACCATAATAGGAGCCACATCCAGGAACTGGAATAGATCCGGGAGTTGCGAAGGTGGAATTGGTTGGACCCCTTCCGTATCTGTATGCTAAAGGGATGACCCCACCGGTAGGTAGCTCCACCTTGAAGAATAATTTCAAGAGGTGGCTTGACAGATCTGCGCATAGCCAGCGTCAAGCGAGAGAGGTCAGGCATTAGTTGTATTGTGGCCCTGTCAAAGTCCACCGGTCCCGCCCGCCGTACCCATCTCAGTATCTCCTCCTTGATGTTCTAGAAGTGAACCTGGCACAGTACATCTCTAGTGAAGCTTTGACGATCCACACCAGCGCCAGCAACCCTGTGCACTCGGTCCAGCTCAATGGCCTCAGTGGGGGGCTTCCCCAGCACCGAGTTTAGTATAGCTGTAACTGGCATGAAGATGCGGGCCCTGGGTCGCTTCAGGGATCCCTCTGAGCAGTATATATTAGCTGCAGACTTACTGTGTCCCTGTGGAGTCGCAGTCATCTAGTCTCCTGCGGCCTTGAACTTGGCTGGGGTTTGTGGAGGCATGTTGCGGAACGCTAACTAAGTCACAGACCGCAGGCGAAGAAGGAGGCAATGTCACGGGTACCGGCGGATTTCCGGGGCTGGAGGGGAAGTCAGCCGTGTGGATATCCGCCGAGAAGAGGAGGTATGTGAGGCGAAAGTCCGATAAAATGAGTCCCGGGTCTGCAGAGCTCCGAGCGGCACATCTTTAGCCCGCCATGTTCGGCCACGCCCCCCGGACTAGTTAACTTTACACACAATAGACTTTCAACAACTTGCTCTGTAGACTGCCTGCCCTAATTTTTACCGGCTGTACTTTCAGCGAAATGCAAAGCCAGCCTACAAACAACACCCTTAGTGGCTATCAGAAGTGTATTGCTTACCTGCCAGAAGATGTAATCTCCGCCAAGCAGATGGCTTGCTGAGCTATTGGAAGCTTGGCTTATTTGCTATAAATATAACCTTTCTCATTAATTTTTTTTACAGAGGCTATAGGGAAATGTGTAGCTCAACTGTGTATATGTAGCCCAGCCGCTGGCCCTTTAAACTGTGCAGCAGAACATCTTCTCCTGGCTGCAGACTGTTGCTTCCTGCCTGCTGGTGATTTAAAGTGCATGGAGGGAGAAAGAAACAAAGGAAGATACTAATTGGCTGTACTTGTACTTCGCCCCACCCACCATGACCCAGAAGGACGCAGTGCAGAGAGAAGAAAGTGTCCCCAAAATAGATGGCAGTTATTTTGGAGGAGATCAAACTGATACTACTCTGATTGTATTTGGCTGTAGGGAATTGCAGGAAGGAAAGGTGCATGCTGGAGCAAAGGGAAAGAGGAGAGGAGTTTGTGCCGGAACAAGGAGGAAGCACAGCACAAAGCAGAGCTGCTTTAGAGATCTGTGGGATTAAACTGTGCTAATGGGAATTGTGAGTATAGGGCTGCTATGCTGTGACCACCAGAGACTGTGCTGCTGTTCCTGCACTGCTGCTTTTCCTGTTTCTGCAAGGAGAATGTTACATTGTACCTGCTGGGGACTAAGCAGCTGTTGGTACTGTGTAGGGTGGCTGCTTATGACTCCAAGAGATCGCTGCTTACGTTTCCAGGTTATATCTGGAGTGGTGACCATTTGTACTGTACTGACTCTGTGCTGTTTAATTGCCTGTTTAGAGTTCACCTTGCATCTTTGACCTTTGGCCCTTTGAATAACAAGTGTTCTCGCAAGAGCTCCAAAGGGGGATCAAGGGCCCTAACTTTATCTAATTGAAATTAGACCCACTGGTTTAGACAGGGCCTCTGTTACTGTTTGACAGGCCATCTTGTTATTTTGCTGGCTACCATGACAATTGTGTATAATGACAGTTCCTTTGCATTTGTGAGCTGTATTTATTGTATTACAGTGTTATATCGTGATATTGTTTGGTACCTTCTCATTTACCTCACCACAGGGCTTTTAGCATTCAATTCAAGCACATTTAAAGCAACAGGTGTGTTGGGGTGGCAATGCCAGTTTTACTAGTATGGTGTGTGCATCTGGCTTTCACTAATGCACCATTCCAGTGACACTGACAATGCACTTGACTTTCACCTACAGGCACTGTTAGTGTCATTGGGAGCCAGGTGCACTATGTCATTGGGTGTCAGTGTCACTATAATGGTGTACACACAGTGGAGGGAATTTATCAAAACTGCAGCAAACAGAATTTGGAGCAGTTGCCCATGCCAACCAATCAACATCTATCTTTATTTTGCCCAGGTAAGATTTGAAAATGAAAGAGAAGCTTATTGGCAGCAGTGCAAATCTGCTCCAGATTTTGTCTGCTCCAGTTTTGATAAATTCCCCCCAGTATACCTTAATCCCACCTATCCACCATTCTGTAGACCTTGGACCTATCGTTTAATCTCCTCCCACTTTTTAAAAGCACAATTTTAACATACCCCACCCACTGGTCCATCCAATGACCCACCATATCAGGAATTGCAATTTCTAAAAGTTCCTAGATATGCTCAATAGCTCACATATAACACTATATTGGATATTGCAGGCTTGTCTCCACCATACAGCAAAAATAAAAGATCAAAGACTAAACCAATATGGTTTAATAAAACTGTAAAACAACACGTCAAGGACAAGAATAAATCCAACTAGTGCAATAGAATTTTTGCTTAAGGAATAAGCCTAATGGGTTAAACACATGAGAGACTGGGGATCGGTGTACGGAACTGAATCTGTGTGTTTATTCTTGCTGCGGTATTCAATAAAGGATTTTATACTAGTGGGGTACCAGTGGAGTGTGGCTTTTGTTGGACTTTTGGAATACAGAGACGGCGGCATGTCTGTTTAGCCTGCACCTGGGAAACAGTCAGGATTTGATTGGGTTGGGATGTGAGCGGTGTGTTTGGACCTGGTTTTGGTTTCTCAAGAGTCTCTACTCATACAGTATATTGTCCAGAAAAAAATCTTTTTGTGAGTACCTTTTGGCTGAATAGCTATATTCTATAGCGCTTCTAGGTGCCATTAATAAAAGATTAATACTGCCATGCTGCTGTGATGCTGACATCAATATATTTATGTTTACAGAAATAAACAGCACATGGAGATCCTGGGATTTGTACATCTCTGTTTTAATGTATGATTTTGTTTTTATAAATATAAATAAAGGGCTCCACCAATACAATTTTTGCAAGTACAGGTACTTATACTTGCCCAAGTACTTACAAGTACTGATCCATTTTTGTTTATTGCCATGTGACAGTTTTTCTAAAACAATACAGACTAATGATTTCAGGACAGTGGTGGAGCACCAGAGCCAGGTCCCAGCTGCAACCGCTGCAACCCTGGTAGTTCTCATGAAAATGCCAAGTATTGGCATTGGTACCTGAAAAGTATTGGTGCATCCCTAGTAAAATGTTTAGTTTTGTCTACAACATTTTCTCCCAGGGTGGACCTATAGTGAGGCATGTGCTACATATACAGGAAAACCATAGAACAATACTTTATTTGTTTCTTGAACCACACATTAAAAAAAAAAAGGCAGACACGGATAAATAGCTACTCATATTACATATACATGACCATTCTTTGCAACCTATGATGCTGCATAGGGGTCCAAAAAATTAGGTAAGCTATCAGGAAAGTACAGGGTAACCCACATAGAGAGAAATTAGGTAAGCTATCAGGAAAGTACAGGGTAACCCACATAGAGAGAAATTAGGTAAGCTATCAGGAAAGTACAGGGTAACCCACATAGAAATCTCCCCATACATTTCTTCTTTAACTTAATTGTAGTAATATAAGGGGTTATAGTAGATATTTGTAAAATATCTGGCCACAAGGGTAGGCATGATCAAATCAAATCAAATCCACAAAATAGGATTAGGATAATGGGGCCTGAAGCATTTTCCGCACCTATATGTATTAGTCTCAGGTTATAATAAACCTGAAAGCTGTTTCCCACACCTATGTAGATTGGCCTATAGTGATCTTGGTGAGGTATTTTTCTCATACCTCTCTAAGTAAAATCAAACCAGTTGATTTTACTTCCACCAAAATTTTCAGGTAGGGACGTATCATCTGGGCGGAGTATACCCAGACGGCGCGATGACATGTCTGACGTCATCGCGCCAGATACCGTTATAGCGCCCGCGTGAGCCACCGACATCAGTCTGCGGCCGGGAGGCAGCGGTACTGGATGTTGGTGGCGTGGGGGCAATTGGAGGACTTATTTTCCGAAGACAAGCAGACCTATACCCTTGCTCGGCTCACCACCATTTCTTCCTCAAACTGTTCGGCCAACAGATCAATTGACTGAAACACTTCTTACATGTGAGTTTATGCTGGCCGCCGTGCCCTTTATATAGACAGTCTGCTATGAATGAAAGGAGGATCCCTTCACTTATGAGCCATGACCTCCATTCTAACTGGACTGTGGCCTATTATTATAACTTTTTCTAGACCTGTATTCCTTTTGCCTTTGACTCAATATTGGGATTTGGCCCATATTGCACCCTTCCCAGCTCTAGGGGAGACTGCGCAGGTGCGCGGTTCGACTAGATCCGCCCAGACACATACACATATCAGATCATACAAACTGGTAGGCGGAAACTCCATTTTTGACTCTGTATTATATTATTACTCTAAGAAGAATTAAGAATGTTTACTATGCTTTTTATCCTTTAAAATTACACAGATATTCCCTGTACCTGAAGAAGCGCCTGTGTGCGTGAAACGTCATACCAGCTCCTCCAGTGTAAACTTCTCAACTCCTTACAGCATCATAGAATTGATATTCTGTTGTTCATCCTTGACTTTGTGCAATGTTATCATGTTCTAAAATTATCATGCATTCTATATTTATTTTGTTATGTTAAAATCATGCTGTAGGAAAGGTACACATGGCGAGCATACAGGGAGCTATCTATTTAGTTGACTTTTAATTGGATTATGTATCCAGCTCTTTTTAAATTAATATAATTAAAAATGAATTTTATATTAATTTTTTTTTTTCTTGTGGAGTAGTCCTTTGGTGCTTTTAAAACCCCACTTTCTGTCCTTGTGATT
>NW_017308050.1:189443-235050 GCF_000935625.1 Nanorana parkeri
ATTATTATTTCTTATTATTTTGTACTAATTTGTTTATTTATATTTATTTAAATATTTTTTTTATTTAAATTTTTTTCACTTAACTTTATAGCTATCCCACAGGAGCTAACAACCGCTCTGTGATAGCATTTGGAGGTGACATGTTCACTTTATTAACCCTGCCACCTCCAGGACAGGAGTTCTAGCACAGCACTGTGCTAGAACTCCTGTGAGAGCAGCTTCAAAAATGCACCTTCGCCTGTGTAGGCAAAAATCCTTGCACCGGCCCTGATTCTGGGACCCATGTATAATTAACAACTCTGGGAAGACTGCCTAGCATTTTCCCTTACAAGTCCGACCCAGAACCACTCACCCTGCTTGGCCAGAACCCTGAATACAAGGTGACCTTACCGGGACCACCGTCCTGTACAGTGTCAAGAACCTGAACAATTCAAGCTAAACATATGATGAAATGTTGCATAAGCAGTAATAATTACATGGCAAGGTCAAATATACCTAGATATAGATCTAAACTTGAAGATAACTTGCGCTAAATATGTCACTCTTAAACAGTGGTCCCCAAACTGCGGTCTGTAGCCTGGATTTGGCCCTTTGCCTGCATTTAACTGGCCCTTGGGGCAATATGTTTCCACTGACACCAACAATTGGACACCACCAAAGGGGCACTATTTCTCCCTCTGACACAAATAATGGGGCACAATTCCTCCCACGAACACCAACAATGAGGAATAATTTCTCACACTGACACCACTGATAGGGCTCTATTTCTCCCTATGACACCAGTGATGGAGGCACTATTACCTCCACTGATCACAGGCACTAGGTTATCTTTTACTCCCACTGACCTCTGAGCCTGGGGCATTGTTTATTCCCACTGAAGCAAGGACATTTTCTGCTCCCACTGGCTACAGTTTTGATAGTAAACTGGCCCATTGTTAAATAAGTTCAAGGTGTTCGAGAAAGTGCATTGAAATTTGGTGATGTCACTTCTGTGGTACTCACTATTCTCCATGCTGGAGAGAAATCGGTAACTGAGGACCTACAGACAATGTCCACATTTTATCTGGTAGCCAGACCTCATTATTAGTCTCAGCTCTCCACGGGCCTTTATATATCGGGGGCTGACTGATGCTCAGAGATCTCTTTCTCTCTTCCCTCTCCACCGCTATGGGAGTCTGCTACTAGGTGAAAATGCTGACAGAACACTAAAGAAAAGTACAAATGCAGCCTGTTTGTTCTGGGAAACCGAAAAGTCCCAGTAAAAAATATATATATATACAGTCATGGCCAAAAAATATTGGCACCCTGGCATTTCTGTCAGATAATACACTACTTCGCGCAGAAAATTGTTGCAATTACAAATGTTTAGGCATTCTCATGTTTATTTCTTTTGTTTGTATTGGTATGACACAAAAAAGGTGGAGAAAACAAAAGCCAAATCTGACACATACCCATAAAAACTCAAAAAATGGACTGGACAAAATTATTGGCATCTTCTCCAAATTGCAAGATATAATTGCATTCCTAGGTTTTGTGGAAAAGCATGGACAATCTCAAGGTTACAAGTCCATCTCCAGAGATCCTAATGTTCCTGTGTCCACTGTGCACAACATTGTCAAGAAGTGTACAGCCCATGGCACTAGCTAATCTAACAAAAGAGAACAATTGATCAAAGATTGCAACAAAGGATTGTTCAAAAGGTGGATAAAGACCCTCAATCAACTTCCAGACAAATTCAAGCTGACCTTCAGGCACAGGGTCCAACTATGTCAGCTCGCACTATAGGCCACCATCTGAATGAAAAGGGATTGGAGTTTACCAAAACTTACCTGAGAAAGCCAAAACCCTTTTGGGAGAATGTGCTGTGGACAGACGAAACAAAATTAAATTTTTTTTGGTAAAGCCCATCCCTTTACTGATTTCAGAAAAAGAAATGAGGCCTTTAAAGAAAAAAAAAATACAGTCCCTACAGTCAAACATGGTGGAAGTTCACTGATGTTTTTGGATTGCTTTGCTGCTTCAGGCACTGAATGTCTTGACTGTGTGCATGACATTATGAAATCTGAAGACTAGCAAAGAATTCTGGGGTGCAATTTAGGGCCCAGTGCCAGAAAGTTTGGTCTCCGTCAGAGGTCATGGGTCTTACAGCAGGACTATGACCCAAAGCACACATCAAAAAGCACCCAGAAATGGTTTCAGACAAAGCGCTGGAGAGTACTGGACTGGCCAGCAATGAGTCCAGATCTAAATCCCATAGAGCACCTGTGGAGAGATCTCAAAACAGCAGTTGGAAAAAGGAACCCTTCCAATCTGAGAGACCTGGAGCAGTTGGCGAAAGAAGAGTGGTCCAAAATTCCCGTAGAGAGGGGTAAGAAACTCATTCATGGTTACAGGAAGCGATTGATTTCAGTTATTTTTTCCAAGGGCTGTGCTACCAAATATTAATTGAGGGTGCCAATAATTTTGTCCATTCCATTTTTGGAGTTTTGCGTGGAATGTGTCAGATTTGGATTTTTTGTCTCCACTTTTTTGTGCCATACCAATTCAAACAAAAGAAATAAACATGAGTGCCCAAACATTTGAAATTGCAACAATTTTCTGCGTGAAGTGGTGCATTATCTGATAGAAATACAGGGGTGTCTGTGTCTGTGTCTGTATATATATGTTTGTGCTTGGAGTCCGCTCCACACTGTATATGATTACAAATGATACTGATCTGAGGTGTGCCATGGTCCGGGTGGATAGTAATGCCAATAAGGGGGCATACTCTGAGTGAGTGTGAAGATTGAGTGTATAACCAAAGAGACGGGTGGGAGGGTTTATGCAGGAAGACGTCCCGTCCTAAGCCCTACTGACAGCGCGACTTAAGACGGGCAAGGAAGGTGCAGACTCCTCCCACAAATTCAGGCTAACACATTAGCATTTCAACTTGTGCTTGGAGTCCGCTCCACACTGTATATGATTACCAATGATACTGACGTGAGGTGTGCCATGGTCCGGGTGGATAGTAATGCCAATAAGGGGGCAAAACCAGCCATGTAGTAAATAATGCTTACCCCTAACTACATTATTCGGCCATCTTGGCAAAAGCATCTGCCAACTCCACATGTGGGTTCGGAATATACCTATTGAAACAAGAACTCCAGCGTCCTAGATGCTTGATTATATGAGCGGGGACTCCGTGTCGGAACGCTGCGGAAGCCGCCCCTATGCGGAATGAATGTCCAGAGTACTGACGGAGGAGCAGACAAATATGTACGATGAAAGGTTGAGTGTTCTGCGCTATGAAACAGACCCCAAGGGGGAGATTTAACAGAGAGTAAGGGTTAACCGCAAGCTGCTGAAACTAAGGCCAGATAAGCCTCACAATGACTTATTAAATAAGTGGTATAAAAATATATATGAATATCTCTAAGTGAACATCTTATAATGTGAAATAAAAATTGCTGAAGTGATATGTGAATAAACAAAACAAAAATCAACAATGTAAATCGACTAATAAAATTGCTTAAATATAAATAAACAAATAAATCTTCAAACTCCCACGCTCGGAGAGACTAAAATTAGGACATACTCCCGGAAACAATCCAAAGGGCATCTTACCATCACCAGGGGATTGTTACTATCGGGATACCGACATCTCTTTTTGGGACCAGGACCGAAAGTATACTGCAGGATCCCACGGAAGGACGGAGCAAAGACCATCTCCTTTCAGCCACCACGGTGGAAGAGAAAGCTGACTCCCTCCCGGCATCTGGTGAGTGTAAGCCCTACGGGGACCCATCGCTTCTCCGACACATCATCCCCCAGGATACGATCATCTTGGATATACACATTCAAGTTTTTGCCTCTTTTAGATTGGAGTACTTTTGGACACTATTTAACCTCAAAGTTTAGGACACGTTTATGATACACCACTGCATATCTATCAGCACATCACAGATGATGATAGATGCAGTTATATGTACACTGTAATACAGAAAAAATCAGAGAAAAAATCACGGACACACGGTTTATTGAAGATTTATTTGTTTATTTATATTTAAGCAATTTTATTAGTCGATTTACATTGTTGATTTTTGTTTTGTTTATTCACATATCACTTCAGCAATTTTTATTTCACATTATAAGATGTTCACTTAGAGATATTCATATATATTTTTATACCACTTATTTAATAAGTCATTGTTGGATTCTCACTTCACTCCATGAGACCCATAGCGCTCACTATTCTAAAACCAAATATGTACGATGAACTGAGTTGCTGACAGTGGAGCGTGCGGAAAATGCAACAAAGGACTGTCACCACACCTGATTGGTCTTGCTCCTCACCAGCCTTAATACATAATATCCTGGGAACCAAATGAACTGACTCTTACTGATCATATTGGAACTGGCACTGACACAGGTGAATTCTCCTGGTCGCAAAAACCCGTAGAAGGCTAGATATATCGAAGCCTTTAACACCAGGCTCTGCATGACACCGAAAGGAGATCTGTCTAACATGCCGGACATCGCCCAGAACATGCTGCTGGAAATGGGCAACCTGGTGATGATTGCCTCTCTCCCCGCTTTCTGTAACCCCTTAAGAATTGATCTGACAGAAAATACAGACGGTCTGTCTGGGTAAGAAAGAGCTAAGAAATGTTGCACGCCTGCTAAGTATAACCTGATGGTATTATACGCGAGTTTCAAATCTGTGTGACAGTAGGAGATGAACGCTAGGCTATAGGACATGCTACCTGGATCGTGAGTGGCATACCTGAGCTGGAAAAGACTGAAAGCCTTCCAAGACGTATTGTACACTTTGCGGGTATTAACCTAAAGAGAGTCGCTAATAAGTCTTGTTGCGTTGACCTGGTGTCTCTTTAATCCAACACTAGAAGACGGAAGGCTGGCACTGGCATGGCGATTGCATCTGCGCCTGGTTTCTGTTGGAATAAAAGTGGGATTTTTAACCTAGACAAAGCATCCTCAGCCAGGTTACACACACCAGGAATATAGGAACATGTAATATTAAACTTGTGTTGCAGAGAAAGCCATATTAGCCTGCGCAGAAAGCACATGATCACCAAAGACTTAAATCTACCTTTGTTAATGATATCCGCAGTAGCTTGATTGTCTGTAAGAAGTGTCACTGTGTGGCCAGACCACGAGGGGGCCCATGCCTTAGCTCCGGCAACTATGGGATAAATCTCAAACAACGCAGATGTACGAGCAAACATGGGAATATCACTTACTTCAACGGGCCACGGGCTAGCAAACCAATGGGGGCCAAAAATGGCTCCAAAGCCTGTAGATGCAGCTGCATCCATAACTGCCTGCGGAGAATAATGGTCGGCTTGCGGAATGAACATGGAAATGCCGTTCCACTGCTGCAGAAACTCGTCCCATATGACCAAGTCCGCTTGCCCTGCCATATCGATGTGCACTAAGGAATCTTGCTCGGGCGCTGCCGGTAATAACGCTAAAAGCCTGGAAATAAATGATCTACATTGTGGGACAATGCGCATGGCAAAATTCAACATACCTAGTAACGACTGAAGCTCCCTCCTGGAACAGACTGGAGACACCAGTGCATGTACAGCGTCTCTAATCCTGACCAGTTTATCCAGCGGCAAGCTGGCTTGCATGGTTCCTGTATCAAGAATAATGCCCAGAAACGTTATTACCTTGATAGGACCCTCCACCTTGTGACTTGCCAACAAGATGCCGAGGTCACGTGGCACCCTATCCGGACATTCTATGAGCAGAAAATCATTCAGATAATGCAATACCTTTTGACAACCCCCCTGGTGCTCCAAACCCAATGAAGGGTTTGAGCAAACGTATCAAATAACCACGGGCTACTCTTAGACCCGAATGTCAGCTTCACAGGAAAATAATACAGCTCCCTCCACTTCACCCCATGCCACTGCCACAATGACTGTTTGATGGGTAGAAGTTTGAAAGCATCTGAAATATCTGCTTTGGATAACCAAGAATCTCTGCCTGACTGAATGATGTACTGCACTGCCTGATCAACTGACGAATATTTGAGGGAAAATTCCTCTGATGGAATCAGTGCATTCAAACTAGGAATGTGCAATGAATGTGGTGCCGACAAATCATAAATTAATCGATATTTATTGGAAAACTTCCCACACACCAACCCTATGGGGTTGACCCTCTATAAACAAAATGGAGATTCGAAAAAAGAGCCTATAACAAAACCTTTATCTACCTCTTCTTTTAACAGTAAATCAACTTTGCCAGGATCAGCCAAGGCTGACATCAGATTGGGGCATTCATATGACGACTGTGGCAGCGTGATAAGCCCCGTGTGAAACCTTGATGTGAACCCGTCTGTCAAGAAATTCGTCAATGAGGGGTTTGGTTAGTCCCGCAAATACCAACCTAAGGCTTCCACGTCCACGTTATTTAGGATGGCTGAACGCTACGCACTGTGCAATTGACTTTGGGATGTGCCCTAAAACAGACCGAACAAACGTGTAATAGTCGACACTGCGGGTAGTTGCACGATTTGTAATAACAATTATTACAAATCTGGGCTTTCCCCAGACACTGAATAGGCCTACCCAATTTGTCAAATTGTGTGGGGACTGCCCCGGATGGGTTAGGTAACAACCCCGCCGGCTTGTGCATGGTTGCCGCTTCTGACAACGCCGGAATGGGGCACCAATTTGCCGTGTGCACGAATGACTGATAGTGCATACCGGAGCCTTGAGCCCCGTAAAATGCCTGCAGAACAACTCGGTATCTATTCTGCCCCAGTTCGAAACGAACTGAAACTGTGACAGGCCTGCCGCAGCTTTCGTGGAAAACGCCCTGTGATAGTCATAGAACGCGAACCCTCCGTACTTGTGCCCCAAGTCCACTACCAGATGTAAGTACATGTCCAGCTCTTCCCTTCGATTGGGGCTCACAGAGCACACCACATCTCTGAAAATACCAAACACCAACACAAACTCCGGTAAAGTCAACTTGCGGTTTAGTCTTGGGTCTCTAGCCTTTAAAATAACGGAAACATCTCCGCACGCAAAGGACTTGTTGTCCGTCACATCATGTGTCGCTATGAGAAGCGACGCTAGATTCACGTCTTTGCCCTCAAGTATCTCTTTCTTAAGGTGGGCCGGTACGAAATGTGCAGGTGTAATGTTAGGGGGAGAAGTCACCGTACCTGTGTTCATGGCCCCCTGAGTGCCGGAAGTCCCTGGAACAACCAGATCCGTGTCCGGTGCCCCCTGCGTCGCAGCCGCCGGAACTGGGGTACCCTGTTTCTCTAAATTCTCTGTTCTCTGTTGCAACTCATGTGGGTGGTAATGACATTTAACGCTGCGTGGATCTGCATTAGAGATATAGCCAGTGTCCGAACTGACATCTGCTCTGAGCTGGGGGAAACAACAGTTTAAACAATTCGGCTTTCCTCGCCGTGGCCGAGAAAGGAATGCCTCTCTTCTGCAGTTCCAACACGAGTTTCTGAATAATCCATGCCCTAATCGATGGAGCACTACTCTGCTCCGACCCTCTGGCTTGCGTTGCCGGTAGTGACGCAAACTCCTCGCTTTCAGATACGTGCGACATGACTACCTCGAAACTGAAAAACAACAAACACAGGAATTACACTTCCGCAACTTCTGCGCGTACATGCAACAGTGATTACTCAGGTAAGTACCTGTGCATGCTATACCCCCGTGCGGGGAATTTACTTGTAACGTGGTCCGTTTGACCAATGTTTGCGTGGCACCCTGCCCTGCCGTATATCGCCCCCAGCTCCCGTAACTGCTATGGTTACCATCAGTGAGGCATGTGTCCCGCCCCATGACTATTGGTCAGTATGTATCGGATGAAACGTATGACGTTTGACTGAGCCTGAGAATTAGGATACATGTATCAATTTATCCAGACAGAGCTTTAGCATCACCTGCACGCCCCCCCATGTTCCCCTGTAACATGCACCACCAGCACCTTTCCTGGATCAGGATCAGTACGATCTGCCTGTCCAAGATAGGCAGATCGTACGTTTTTTTAAGTACCTTACAACCATCGCAAGACAAAAGTCTTGCGATGGTTACTCTCGTGGAGTTATCTCTTGGCCCAATGAAGTACTGATGGGGTGGTCATAATAATCTGGCCACTCAGTGTATATATACTTGACAAATATTTCCAGAGCACTATGGATTTTCTAAAAACAGAGCACAGCAGAGATTATGGTTAAGACTGTCTTTCACTGAAATCCCAGACGAGCAGTGTGGAGGTAGGGGAAGTAGGGGGGTCATTGCTCTGATCCATTGGTGTGTGTAAATTACGACTTGAGGTATTGAATTCTCTAAGCAACCAGCTTTATATAACAGGGGGTAAGTAGAAACTGGAAACTATGTAAAAGGAATCCCAGAACTAAAACAATATTTGTATCCAGTATTTTTACTAAAAAAAACAAACAATGCATTACCTTTAATACTCTTCAAAGTGAAGCCGTCATATAAATGAAAGTTCAATTCGATGATGCAAGGTAGGTACCTTGGCAGCCATTAGAGCTCCTGATTGGTGAATGCCTAGGGGACATACCAGAGTTCTGACTTGGAATCTGCAGAATGTGTAGACTCCTGGGTCAGGCCAAACAAGATTTGCTCATAGATGCGTACAGTTCATTTGCACTGCCTGCTCTTAGGAACCAGTATTAACTGGACTTGTTTCTGTATGATAGGTTCATTGTAATGATATCTACGGTTAGTCTTACCGGTAACGGTATTTCTAAGAATCTTCCAGGACAGCAACCTGAGAGATGATTGGATCTTCAGTCTACAGGAAACACAATCAGACAAGGTTAAAAACCCCTCCCACCCCCCTCATCCCTCAGTTGAGATTAAAGTAGAATACCTCCACCAGTGCACGAGGGGAACCACTAGACAATTTAAAATCCAGTAAGGGTGGGAAGTAGGCTTGCTGTCCTGGAAGATTCTTAGAAATACCGTTACCGGTATTTTCGGTCATCTTCCAGGACAGCAACCTGAGAGATAAGCAAGATATACACAAGCCTACCTTAGGGTGGGACCACTGCCTGCAAAACTTTTCTGCCAAAAGCCAAATCCTGTTGGGACAGGACTTCCACCCTGTAGTGTTTAACAAAGGTGTCCTGGTTGGACCAAACGGCAGCCTTGCAGATTTGATCCACAGATGCTCCGGCCTTTTCAGCCCAGGAAGTTGCTAGAGATCTGGTCGAATGGGCTTTCAATGGAGTTGGGATAGTCCTATCCTTCGTCTTGTACACCGTAGAGATGGCTTGCCTAATCCATCTAGCAATGGTGGCTTTTGAAGCCATGCTACCCTTCTTGCAACCCCCAAAAAGGACGAACAACTGGCTGGACTTTCTAAAATCCTTAGTAACCTCCATGTATCGCAGCAGGCAACGCCTGACATCCAGACAATGGAATCTTTCATTGCCAGGGGTCTTTGGATTTTCACAAAAAGAAGGCAAAATAATGTCCTGGGACCTATGAAATGTAGTGGCCACCTTAGGCAGATGTAATGGGTCCAGTCTAAGGACAACCCGATCCTGAAAAACGGTAATATAAGGCTCCTTAATAGACAATGAAGAGAGATCGCCCACTCTTCGGGCTGAAGTCACAGCCAACAAAAAGGCCATTTTCAAAGATAACCATTTACTGGGCAAGCTTTCAATGGGTTCAAAGGCATCCTTAGTAAGACCAGTCAGCACCAAGGACAAGTCCCATGGAGGAAAAAATTGCTTTGACAAAAGGCATAATGCGTTCTGTTGCCAGAAAAGAACGTTTAATCAACGTATCCTCTGCTAATCTAATGTCCAAAAAGACAGAAAGAGCGGAAATTTGCACTCTCAACGTACTCAGTGCCAACTTCTTATCCACACCCTCCTGAAGGAAGTCCAGAATGACTGGGACTGATGGGGTAGAGATCTGCTTTTGTGCGCACCATGAGGAAAACACTTCTCCACACCTTGCTGTAAATCCTCCTTGTCACTAGCTTCCGACTGGATAGCAGTGTATCCACCACTTTTTGAGAACAGCCCTTATGTTCTAGGATCCTCCTTTCAACATCCATGCCGTCAAGCGAAAGAATTTTGGATCGTGATGCAAAACCGGCCCCTGGAGCAGAAGGTCCGGCCTGAGGGCAAGATCCATGGAGGCTGAACTGTTCTTCTCTGAAGTTCCGGAAACCAGATCCTTTTGGGCCACCATGGAGCGATCAGAATGATCACGCAATCCGAGCAACTTAATTTCTGAATCACTCGAGGGAGAAGAAAAAGAGGAGGAAACGCATAGCCTAGGGAGAACTCCCAGTCCTGTGACAGAGCATCTACCCCGCTTGAATCCCTCTCCCTTGAAAGAGAAAAGAAAAGAAGAGATGCACTTTCCTGTTTTTCCTCGTTGCAAACAGGTCGACCGAGGGCATTCCCCACCTTTCGACTATTTTGGGAGAAAACCTCGGGGTGAAGCTCCCATTCTCCCTGAAGAATTGGTGCTCAACTCAGATAATCTGCTACCACATTGGATGTCCCTTTTATGTGGACTGCGGAAATGGAGACGAAATGCTCCTCCACCCATTAGAAGGAACTGAACCGTCTCTTGCAGGAGACTGGGGGACCTGGTCTCCCCCTGACGGTTTAGATATGCTACAGTCGTAGCATTGTCCGAGAAAACTAGAATCTCCTGCCCCTCCAGCCTGGGCTGGAAAGCTAGCAAGGCTTGTTTCACTGCTAACAGTTCCCTAAGGTTGGAGGATGCATCCACAAGATCCGGGCCCCAAAACCCCTGAGCCTGTAACCCCAGAGAATGAGCTCCCTCCCTGCGAGCTCGCATCCGTAGTAACTTTCACGGGAGACAGTTGACCCCAAGCCCTGCCTTTCGACAAGGTCAGTGGATTCAACCACCAAGTCAGTGAATGACGCAACTCTACGGGTAGGGAGACCTGATTCTCCAGGGAATCCTTCTGATGATCCCAGTGGGAAAGAAGAAAAAACGGAAGGTGTCTGGAGTGCAACTGAGCCCATGTCACCGCTGGAATTGTTGAAGTCATGACCCCCAGGATTCTCATAACCTGTCTCAAGGACAGGAGATCCGCCCTTATAGATTCCTGAACTAGGTCTATGATACCGGCCACCTTTTCTTCTGGGAGAAAAAACCTTTGGGCTACTGAATCGATCTGAAACCCCAGGAATTTCCTGTAACGCAACGGAATCAGTGAAGATTTCTCCAGATTGATCAGCCAACGCAGACCCTCGAGCGTCTCCCTGACTATCACCAATGACCCCCAGGAAGGGTGGGACCACCTCCATCCGTAACCTTCTGAACAGGAGATACTTGTTCAATTTCTTTAAGTTCAGTATTAATCTGAATTTGCCCCCTGGCCTGGGTACAAGAAAAATATGGGAGTAGAACCCCCGAAATATTTGATCCTCTGGAACCAGGACAACAACGTCCTGGGAAACAAGATTTTGGACACATACCCATAATGCCACTGCCTTTAAGCGATCTTTTGGCCGAGGCATAAGAAAAAAAGTTTGTGGAGGGAGAGTCTGAAACTCCAACCGAACACCTTCTCTTATTAAATCTAGTATGTACTGATTTTGTGTGATTTCTACCCACTGGGGAAGAAAAAGAGAAAGTCTCCCTCCCACTTTCAATGTGGCGTCATTTTGACTCCTTGTTGGAGGAGTCAGGAGAAGTAAAGAGCAAACCTCCTTTTTGCTTATTTTTGCTAAAGGGCCATCTTTTCCTTTGTTCCTGAGGTCTCCCCCCTTGTTTTTTCTGGTCCTGGGGGCCTCGAAAAAACCTACGATTGCGAAAGTGCTTTTTCTTCTCAGGGAATTTCTTCCCCTTTTCTGAGGATCTCGTCAACACGTCTTCAAGGCCTGGACCAAACAGCAACTTCCCCTCAAAGGGCAACCCACACAACTTGGATTTAAAGGAAACATCCCCCTCCCAAGACTTCAGCCAGATAGCTCTCGTAGCTGAATTGAGAAGAGCTGCTGATCTAGCCGATGCTCGAACAGATTCAGCCGCAGCATCAGCCAGATATGCAACTGCTTTACTCACGACTGATAGAGAATCTATCACTTGTTCCGCAGGGGCCCCTAGGGAAACATGCTGTGAAACCCTTTCCAACCACAAGTCTAAGTTCCTAGCCACACAGGTGGAGGCCAAAGCCGGGGTCATAGCAGAGGAATTTGCATCCCATGCTTTTCGCAACAAGGCTTCTGCTTTGCGATCCATTTGATCTTTCAGATTCCCTGAATCTACAAAGGAGAGGTCCTGTTTTTTAGACACCTGCGACAATGCTGTGTCTAATTTAGGCATTTTAAATATTTCTCCTCCTTCTTTACCGAAAGGAAAACGCCTCTTCCAAGACCGAAAGGCTAAATGCTTCCTCTCAGGATCCTTCCATTCACCTAAAACTAAATCTTTTAGTGTTTGATGGAAAGGAAAAACTCTACCTTCCGAATCCTGCAACCCCCTGTAAAGCCTATCTTGCACAGAACAAGATTTAGTAGGGTCAGGAATCTGCTCAGTAGTATAAATAGCCTGTAACAGATCGTTCATGTCATCTAGAGCAAAAAGGTGACGTGGCGGTTGAATCCCCACATCCCCTTCTACAGTCTCTCCCTCTTCCAGGGAACTGTCAGTCTCTAAACCAGAATGCTCCTCTTTCTCTTCTACCCGAGTAAAAGCAGAATTAGAAAGTGAACAAGGCAGAGCAGCACTTCCAGATGGCCCTGCAGAGGCAATCGAGGAGGTAGTGATAGGCAAGTTCTGAAAAAACATTCTTGAAAGATTGCACAGCAGTCACCATTTCATTACGCATACTGGCCATAAAGTCCTGCAAGTGATGAAGATTCAATCAACATAACCTTATGTATACACTGTTCACAAATGGCCTTGGAGTAATTCAGAGGCAACTTAACATTGCAACTGCCACACCGCTTCTGCCATTGCAACTGCCTTAGAAGATGAGGCAGAAAGTGGAACTGCTAATTGGGCTGCAGACTTGTCCCCCAGAAGTGCATCCTGAAGAGAGAGGCACAAAACACTGTATCAATACAGCTACTAGGAGCAATAAGGGCACCCCCCACCTAGACTACACCCAGTCCCTCGAGAAGCATCACTCACCGCTACCTTGGACTTGGGTGCAGACATCGCCGGCTTGGCTTCTTCCTCCATGTCAGCCTCGGCGGTGTGCAGCAACTCCCCTCTCTGTCCGGCCAGCATCTTTGTGGCGAAGGGCGAAAGTGACGCAATGCCGCGACCGGAAGTGACACCTCATAACTCCGAACGAGGCTTGGAATGCGGAAGTCCGCCCCCTTGCCCTCCACCACGAGGCAAGCTCCACAGAGCACCAGACAGGGCAAATAGCCCGGGGGAAAGATAGGCTGAGTGTCCACCATTAAGTTTGGGAGAGAGCAGCTACCTCTTCTATGGAAACAACCTCTGTACCACAAGGCAAGGCTCAGGAATCCAGTACCCTAGCAGACTGCTGACCTCAAGGCCATCCAGTCGGGACAAAGAAACAAACATTGCGCTGACCCAGACGGTAAGAAACACAATCAAAAACTGAGGGACGAGGGGGGTGGGAGGGGTTTTTAAACTTGTCTGATTGTGTTTCCTGTAGACTGAAGATCCAATCATCTCTCAGGTTGCTGTCCTGAAAGATGATTGGAGAAATAATATTTCTCTAGTTAATTATAGTATGTAACCCTATACCTGTATGTTATGGCTTTTCTTGTAATTTTCAAGAAGCATTTATTGTGAAATTATATGGGATGTAGTTATAAAAAATTCACAGAGCTTTTCACCCTGTAAAACTGCTTGCACATTCGTTCTGTGTGAATGGAGGAAAAAATGGATGTTATTAGCATATTTTCTTTTTAGATTTACAGGGTTATTCACTCAGCTGCCAGAGGCAGCTGAGTGAATAACCGAGCCAAAATGAAGTGAGCCGAACGCTGTTCGGCCATCCACTTCTGGCTTGTATGGCTGATTTCAGCTGTACATCGGCTCTGGAATCAAATTTTAGAGTAACTAAAAACAAATAAGGGTTAACCACAAATGTAATTCTGCTGCTTTTCCCTTTTATAAAAGGAATTACAATTATGTTTCTGGTACAACACATATTTTTTTCATTTGGTGCTACATAGCAGCAGAGTAGAATGATAACTTTATGTTCCAGAGTCCATTATTAACATGCAGTTGAAACAGAACTGTAAGTTCCAGTGTCCAGTAACAACTTACAACATATGCAGTGGCAGAACACAAGCTGAACCTGGCTGTGGTGCCGCACCGCTACGCCCCCTCCCAGAACAAAGGGGGAACATTAGTGAGCAATTGCTGTGCGTTCCAGCAGCTGCTGCTCTGGTGTGAATAAGCCCTTACGTAGAGGGTATATATAAATATTTTTAACAACTTCTTTAATAAACAAAACATTTTTTTAATACAATTAATTTCTCTTAGCCTGGAACATGTACTAGCATAATTTCTTATTATTTTCTACAGCTCAAGTGTTTGTTATTTATTACAATAATTGGGCATGTAGACTGCCCTGCCTTACCTCTCTACAGCGGCGTGCAGCTTTGGGAGAGTCAGGGAGATGACATCACTTCATATCCCAGTTCTCTTCTTATTGGCCCCCCTACAAGAGCCTGTGCTGGCGTGCACCCAAAGTTGGAGTGGCGCAGCCGCACTGGCGTTACGCTGCTAAAGGAACCAAAGCATTTGGTTTGCCTTGGCATGCGTCCTGAGATGAAAGGGCACAGCCGCGCAGGCCGAACACAGAAGCTGCCAAGTTTCCAGAACAGCCTGTGTGTCTTCCCTGACACCCAGGCGGGGCCGGCGGAATGACGATCTCTCCCTGGACCCCGGGGGCGGGCGGCCGATTGATTGCTATATGTTGTTTAGGGCGGCTGGGCCTATTTTAACTGCTTGAAGACCAGGTTTTTAGACCCCCTTCCCATCCAGGCCATGCACAGCACTGCGGTACTTTGATTGACATTTATTCCGTCATGCAACGCTGTACTGAAATGAATTTTATACCATTTTTTGGGGACACAGAGCTTTCTTTTGGTGGTGTTTAATTACCACTGCGGGTTTTATTTTTTTTACTATATTTCGGGAAAATTACAGAACATTTTCAAAAAAGAAAGTTTTTTTTTTACACTGTGTTAGGAAACATTTATTATCACCCAATTTTTTGGTAAAACATAAAAGACGGGGTCACGTCAGGCAAATAGACACCAAACATGTCAAGCTTAAAAATTGCGCGCACTCGCAAAAAAACACCATACCCAAAGTTGACCATAGGCGACGTTTTAAAAACTTTTATTGCTCATCAGTTTAGTTCATCAGTAATTGATGGCCCTAAAATTATTGCTCACACTACGACGTTCGTGGCGATATGTAACATGTGCGGAGTAATAGGCGCAATCGTCGTTTTCGCAGGTATGCGCAGCCGACGCATGTGTGTATGTATGGGTGGGGACTTTAAAAAAAATAAATAATAATTTTAATTCTTTTTTATGTGTAACTTAAAAAAAATGTAATCTTTAATTTTGTTTCCTATTTTTTTTCCACTTAACTTTATTGCTATCACATAGGATGCTAAGAAACCCCCCTATGTGATAGCAAAAGATGTGACAGGTCCTCTTTATGGAGACATCAGGGGTCTCCAATACCCCTAATGTCACCTAGGACCCCCGAAGAAGCTGATGAAGCGGAGATCTGCTTCATCAGCTTCTCTCCAACGTCTGGAGCTGGAGAGTGACACAAGAATGCGGAAGTAATACATCACTTCCGCATTCTTACAGCGGAGAGGGGACCGAAGGGAGGTCTTGTACCGACCTCCCTCTGATCCCCTGTGACAGAGGCACTATGCTGGTCACGGGCTCAGTGGAGCCCGGGATCAGCGTGACAACGGGAGGTGGGGGACATGGGCCGACCGCCCATACAAGCGATCTGCTGGCTCTATAGCCGGCGGATCGCTTGTATGTTAACAGGCATCGCTGCCTGTTTTTACATTGACTGGATTTCCCGCTCGCGCGCGCCGCAAGGAGTGGGAATGGCTTATATAGAGAGCTCCCAGCCGCACGTTGTAGAAAGGTAGGGGCCTGCAGCTCCCCGGCCTTAACACCCGAACGGGCCAGGCCAAGGACCCTGGCGGGCCGGATGTGGCCTGCGGGCCGTAGTTTGAGGACCCCTGTTCTAAACCTTCCTGTGAAGCTGAAGATCTGTGTGATGCATACAACCTACTACAGCTAAACTGACATTTACAAAGATGTTCAAATTTGCCAGCAAATGACAGCTCCGGGCCACTTTGTTCTGTTTGTAAATGCAACAGCTGGGGATTCCCTTCATCTATAACAGATGAGGGTCTGCTATAGATGTTAAGGGGTACTTTACACAAAATGTTTTGAAAAAGCATGGGTTTCCTTTGAAAAATGCATGCCAGAACCTTATCCTTGAGGAGGGTCAGGTACAGATGTTAAGGGGGACCCCACATACACACACACACATACACACAATGGCCTGAGGGACCCTTCTTGTTTGGTATGGATTTTAAGGAAGATGCTTTTCAACAAATTGAACAAAATAAAGGTGTATTAATTTTGGAAGGTGGGGGGGGGGATGCTTTTTTGGGGTTTTTTTGTGGGTTCTCCTTTAAATCCATACCAGAAGGGCCAAGAAGGAGTTTTGGGGTGGACAACACACTGTTTTTGTAACTAGTAGGCCACTGTCCCGAACCCTTTATTTACATTCAAATCCCCAGCTGAGAGTAGATGGCTGTAACAGATGCTGAGCTGGTGAAGCCAACTCTAAACCTGGGAGGATCTAGGAAATGATAAAGAATCCATATGCCCTATTCAGCAGCTGATCCACATCTCTAACTTTGTAACTTGAGAGTGAGGGACACCCAGGGACAGAGGGATCAGTAAACTGACAGCACAAACATAAAATGATGGGCCCCCTGAGGTGTGTATGCGCAGCAGACTTGCCTTGCAGGTGATTCCCTCTAGCACTGCTATGGCAGAGCTCGCCTCTGTCATGGGTACTCCCATCTTCCCCCAGTTCTTCATACAGAGTCTCTTCTGTCATAAAGACCTACCTGTCAGCATTTTAAATAAAAATTTTCTTTACTTCCATTTCAAAGGAGCATGGTTATATAGAGTCTAAACCTACATGTCTGATGAGAAGCCTAGGCCTAGAGAAATACCTCAAATTGGCTGATATTCAGCCTTGCCCCATAAAAGACACCGACAACAATTAGGTTGGAAAAGGGCAAGGCCACAGCTTTATTTCCAATTTAAACATAACAACCAAAACGTAACCAGTGCCAGTCACAGTTAAACTGTGAGCACACCTGAAAGTGGGGTACCTGTCTTTACCATCAGTGCCAGGCAAGCATTAGACTGTTATAACTTCAACCTGAGGGCATAGCCCATTAAAGTAACATTCTTTAGCTGGCAAGGTAAGACCGCCACACGCAAGTCAGTGCAAGACTAACGAGCGCCCCACCGCAACCAGCACCTGGTTCAATACCAGATTGTAGGCCAAGATTAAAGATGTCGAGGCCAATATTATTTAAGTGTACGCCATCAGGTCTTAGGAGATCATTATTATCACCTTCTAACAGTACCTCCAATTCTGCGTACAAATTTTGAGACCTGCTAGTTGACTTTTCGTCTGAAGCGCTCAAGGCGGGGTCCCGGAATGTGATGGGCCCAGATTAACCTAGGGACAATTTCCGACCACACCACAGATACATTTGTGAAAACTGCACAACTATGGAGCAATGTCTTGTTTTATGGCTTTTATCAAATCTACTGATCATGACAGGCCAACATCATTACCGCCGGCATGGAGAACTAAGATTATAGGACCCGAAAAAAATTGTCTTAGGCGGAGGCATTCTGGGTATACCTGGGACCAACGCATGCCTCGGAAACCACGCCAACGAATTCTAGCTACATCAAAGTCGAAACCGAGGTTCTTGCCGCAGTTCCTGACTTCAGCGCGACGAGAGGCCTAAAAAATGAAAGAGTCACCGATGATCCAAATCAATGCTGGATGGGTACCTGAAATTGAAAACAAAAAAGGTGAGGGCGGATATATAAGGAGAAACAAGAAGATTCCCACCTACCCAAGCACTGGATTTCCTGGTCAGAAAAGCCCATACCAGATGCTGCAGTTGCTGCACCAATGCGGAAGGAGTGGGTAGAGAACTCTGAGGGTGGAAAACCCAGCTTGGCAAGGCAGAGGCGAAAAACTTTTAAGAATTGGAATATGCTAAGGTTGGACAAATCAGCGTGCACAAGAAAAACTGTTGTAATGGGGCGGATGGACACAAACCTAGCTGCCAAAGAAACTGGGCATAAGGGGCCCCCATACGCATTCAAAAGTATAGTCTTCCCTTTTCCCGATTTTTCAGTCTATGATGAGACCGATGTAAGATGGATGAGACCGATGGAGACCGAGGAGACTTTGATGAGATCGATGGAGAGCGAGGATTGCGAAATGTGGACATCATGAGCTAGGATATCGCCAGTGGTACGTTTGGTTTTGGCAACAAATTTGCTGATATAGAATGCGAAAGAAAAGGCAAGTTGGAACAACAAAGTCTCGTAATTGGAAAAACAGACAGAAGGTATTAAGGAAAGCAAACCTATAAGTATGTCTAAAGAGATGGGTCGACGCGAATCCGGGTTAAGGGTCAGTCGTTTCCATCCTTTAAAATACGGCGAGTCAAGAAGTCTTTGGTTACATCCTCCCATCCAAGAAGGTTGAACCAAAAGGAAAGTGCTGATAAAGCGGTATTAACCGTGGAACCCGAGACGCCCTTGTCCTTCAGAAAAAATAGGTATGAAAACAGAGTTAATCGTCTGTCGTTGGTGGATTGGAGGGGGGACTCACCTTGCGCTGAAGAAACCCATTCATCCCATACCCTGCGGTAGGCTAACCATGTGTGGTGTGAGAGGGGTGCCTGGAAAAGATCTAATAAGCGTCGGTAACGAGGTTCCATAAGTATGCGGGGCAGGGGCGGCCTTTCGAGGGCAGCTAACGGAGAGAATGGAATGGGTCGAGCTGAAAACGAGAGAGCAAATCAGCAATATTGTTAACGACACCGAGAACATGTTTTGCCTTAAACCATATGTTTAACTTCAAACATTTGAGGACCAGAAAACTTAAAAGTGACACAACGGGTGGTGACATAGCAGACAAACGATTTATTACTTGTATCACGCTCATGTTATCAGTCCAAAAGACTACGCGTCTGTTTTGCAAATCTGTACCCCAGAGTTCAATAGCCACTATAATTGGGAACAGTTCTAACAAAGTTACATTACGAAGAAGGTCCATGTGAGCCCATGAGGCTGGCCAGGGTTCTGCAGACCATTCGCCTTGATAATAGGCACCAAAACCCCAGGATCCTGACGCATCGGTGTAGAATTCGAGGTCAGAGTTTGGAACCTCTTGTGATTGCCAACATGAGTGGCCGTTATAGGATTGTAAGAAAGATAACCAAACTTCCAAATCCACATAGGGCGTGTGATTCTAGCAAAAATTAAGTGACCCAATAGGGACTGCAGTTGTTTTAATTGGAGCTTCTTAGCGTTACTAGCCAGTCTTACCAGATTTAACAGCTTGTTCACTTTGTCACTGGGCAATCGAAATTCCATATGGACAGTATCAATTTCGATTCCCAAAAATGACAAAACATGGACAGGGCCCTCGGTTTTGTCATGAGCCAAGGGAACTCCAAACTGGGAGCAGGTATCATGGAAGACTTGAAGTAGATGTGAACATAGTTCATTTCCAGTAGGACCGATGAACAAGAAGTCATCCAGATAGTGTAACAACGAGCAGCACCCAGCGGCCTCGCCTACTACCCATTCAAGGAAGGTACTGAACATCTCAAAGTAATAACAGGAGATAGAGCATCCCATAGGGAGGCACATATCAAAAAAATAACTGCCTTGGAAGAAACAACCTAGGAGGTGGAAGCAGTCTGGATGAACAGGTAGTAGGTGAAAAGCTGCCTCTATGTCAGCCTTTGCTAGCAGCGCAGAGGCACCCGCATTCCTAACTAAGGACAGGGCTTTATCAAAAGAAGCGTATTGGACCTGTGTATCTTCTTTATCAATGCCATCGTTAACCGATGCACCTGAAGGGAAGGATAAGTGATGTATGAGGCGGAATTTACCAGGTTCTTTCTTAGGGACGATACCCAAAGGGGACACTCTTATATTATGATATGGTGGGAAATCGAATGGACTTGCCATGCGACCAAGAAGCACTTCTTTTTGCAGTTTTTTAGCAATCACCTCTTCCATTTGAACAGCTGATTTCAAGTTGTCCGACATGGTAGGTTCATCCGAAGGTTTAAAGGGTATCCAGAAGCCAATGCCTAATCCATCCTGAAGGATTAGAGCTTCTCTATTGAGAGGATAGTGATTTAACCATGAAACTATCTTTTGGACGTTCAGTGGAGATCTCTGCCTTAGAAAAGTCAGATTTGTTGTTTTGTCTATGTGATTGCTTGTCTTTTCGAAAGCAGCGAACTGCTGGATGTGCACAAATGGCGCATTCATGTTTAAAGCGGCAGGCATTGTACCACTTACAGTGACTTTCGTTTAACATCCAGCAACTGCCGACGTTCCGGCAAAAGCGCTGGCAGTGGACTGAAAGGGAGAGGAAGTAGGTCGATGCGGGCGCATAAGGCGTAACCATAGGCTACCATCCTGGCAATCAAAACGGAGATCGCTACACAAGGCCATTTTTTGTCTGAATTGTGTGTCACAATTGAACCAACATTGACCCCCATATACTTTGTATGCTCCCCAAATTAAATCAAGGTAACAAAATAAAGATGGGCTTAAATGAGGAAATTTTTCACATAGAACTCCGGCATAAGTGCAGAAGCCTTGTAGCCAGTTCCCAAATGTACGAGGGAGCTGTTTAGATTTTTCTTGCTGAGCATTAATATCAAAACGCTTGGGTTTGTCAATTGCTTCTCTATCAGGAGGAACTAGTGTGAGTAAGTCAATGAATAAGCGTTTACATATTTTATCCTTGGTGTCATTGGATAAATGCATCCCAACAGGTGAGACAGCCCATAAGGGGCCTGTTGACAAACCGCTGTTAGCAGGACTAGATGAAGGGGCTTAACCTGGGGTTACGCCCATACGCAACAAAACTGACTGAACAACATCAAAAATGCGTTCATCTGTCCTTACAGGAAGTGTATCGGCAGATTTACCCCAAATTAGATTGCATTCATACTCACTGATAGGAGGAAGTGGGCGTGATTCGTGATGATGACGAACTGCGTCTGAGTTGAGATCTGGATGACTTGCAGTATGGTGGGATGGCTGGTGATTGAAGTCAGACGAAACTGGCAAATGCTCACAGCATCCAGTGGACGTAGTCAACTGCTGGTCACATGATGGGACCGGTACTGTAGCGGGCGTCAGCCTACATGTCGATATTTGTTGTGAGCGTGTTTGCAGCTGATGATCCATCTGGTTAGCAACAGAAGAGCCATTAGCAGGTAGATGGTTATGCTGACAGCAGGTGCAGCAGGGGTTAATAGCAGGAGCCTCCTGTTGGGAAACAGCAGAGGTATCCCTGTGTGCCTCTGAAGTTGTTTCAGGATGGAGAGCAGATGAGAGATAAGCAGAGGGCAGCAGTGTGTCACCATCTCCTACAGTAGGCTGTAAATCAGAGGAATCTTTTGTCACAGCAGTAACAGAGAGCCAATCAAAGGATGGGGTATGGACCAGGGGAGATAAAGCTGTGTAAGGCTGCAGGCGCGGCCACTGTGCTGGCGGCACGTAAGCGCTGAAGGGGGAGAGAATGCTGCATATGTCCAAGAGGGCTTCTTGATCTTGGAGGGCAAGGTGAAAGGGTGGGTGGCATAGGACTGCTATCACCGCGGCTGGTATTGTAAATACGATTAGAGGATCGTGAAGGGCGGGGTGGGTGAGAGCCAGTGCCGCGGGCACCAGTGGCTCTATTAGATGCTGTGTGCATTCTGGAATGCCTTACTGGACTAGGGCTTAGCCTTGTTGGGGGTCGAGCACACCTTCTGGCCCTGGGTGATGCAGGACCATTCAAAGGCATCTCAGCAAGGGTATCGGTGGAAGCAAGAAGAGGGGATTCAGGGTTCAGAAGGGGCAGTAGCCAGTCTGCCTGACATTTTTCAAGGAGCTCCCTGACCTTAGAGATGAGGAATTCCGTATCCATGGTGTTTGGAAAGTAACGCAGTGGAGGGCGTCCAACTTCTTCTGGTGTTGAAGTCTTCTACACACTTGTGGTATGTCACTGTGTAGTCCTGTATAGTAAAATGACTCCGCCTGCTCACACCATAGGATTGTAGCCAGTCACAAAGGAGCTACTTTACATGCACATATAAGTTAACGCCTACTTATTCGGCCATGCTTGCATCAGTCAAGGTTACCTTTTACTATCAATTCAAGGTGCCTTCATTAGGTATACACTGTACACCTATCGTGATGCCCTTTCTATCGTGATGCCCTGTCATGTGTCCTTTCGCCTATTCTTTTCTGTCTTTTGCTCCAGGACCTTCTGGACATAAACTTCACTTTGTCACTCTGGATCTTTGTGTACACATGTGGTGAGACACACTTGTACCACTCACTTGGTAACACACAAGTTATTTTGTATGTTGTGGTTACTGCAGTCTGCAGTAACCACAACATACAAAATAACTTGTGTGTTACCAGTGAGAGTCTCACTTATATAAACCTAAAGGATAATAAAAAATCCTGGCACATGTGTACACACTGACCCAGAATGAGAGATTACAGTTCATGTCCTGCCATGTGTGTATTGTACACAGAGATTGACAGTGACAAATGACAGTTCATGTCTCACCACATGTGTACACAAAGATCCAGAGTGACAAAGTGAAGTTTATGTCCAGAAGGTCCTGGAGCAAAAGACAGAAAAGAATAGGCGAAAGGACACATGACAGGGCAGAGAGGGCATCACGATAGAAAGGGTTAGGAAAAGGGGGGTGTACAAGGGGTTGTCTCTTACCTTAAGAGCGGGCACCGCAGAGGACACCTGAAAGCATCGGCGGGGCTCTCGCAGGCCGGGAGAAGCGACGATGACGTCATCGACGTACGCCCTGGGCCTTCGGCAGTCGGGGAACCCGGCCCTGGTGTGCCCTCCTCTCCTGTTCAAGACCCAAGATCTGAAGGGGAGGTGTCGGCCTCTGAAGAAGATGCCCCGGAGGAAGAAGTCTCGCAGGACCAGGAGCCTACGGCTGTTAGGAGACCTCCTAGTCAGCCAATCGTAAGTTATCTGGCCTGGCCTTCTTGTTCAAAATTGTTGGGTTGTAGGGATTTTACCAAGGAGTTTGTGGTGCGTCAGGTGGTGAAGGGCCTCCGCAGGGGCCGCCGCCGGTCGGACATTCGTCGTCCGGTCACCTTCTCCTTGTTAAAAGACGATTTTGGATCAACTTCCTCTCTGCTGTTCGTCTTCCTTTGAGGTCTCTCTTTTCAGGGTCGCGTTTCTTCTGGCGTTTTTTGGGGAATTTCGCATTAGTGAGTTGGTCAGCCCCTCAAAACGGTTACAAGGGGGCATTTTTCGTAACGAGGTTAGGATTATGTCGGATTCCGTCGAACTTTTCCTTCGCCATTCTAAGACAGATCAATTTGGCAAAGGCAAGTGGGTGGTGCTCCAGAGTGTCCAGGGTTCGGGGCTTTGTCCTGTCCTGGCAGTCCAGGGTTTCACGCTGATTCGCCCTCCTTGTGACGGGTCTTTCTTGGTGCATGCCGATAGGACTCCCCTATTCACTGCCGTTTTCAGGGGTTGTTTGGCCAGGGGCGGGCTCAACCCTAAGTTTTTTTCTTCCCATTCTTTTCGGATTGGTGCTGCCACTGAGGCTTCCAGTTGGGGCCTTGAGGAAGCTCTTGTTAAGCGTATTGGGAGATGGGAATCTAACAGGTACCGTTTGTACGTCCGTCCGCATTTAGTTTAGGCTGTGTCCAGCACGGGGTTGGTTTATAGTCTGTATTAAGTCGGTTGTTTACATTTGTTTTTTGTTTTAGTCTGCCGGTGGGTCGGGCGTCTGACAGTTGTGCTGTTTGTTTTCTTTAGGTCTCGTCTGGATCCTTGGTCATTCCTACGTGGCGTGGGGGGCCCGCCGTGCGGATGTACGGCCTGACGGCAGGCAGCTTGGGATCCAGGGGAGCGTTGCCAAGGTGCGATGGTTGAGTATTGACATGTGGTGGCTGGGTCTGGAGGAGGGAATCCAAAGGGCCTGGCGGTGGTGGGGTGGGGTCCAGGGGGAGGTTCTCCCCCTTGTGGGGTTGCAGGTCCCGCAGGAGTGAGGTAAAATGACTGAGGGTAGGAGCTCTCTGAGTTTTGTGTACGATGTTGCCCCTGAGTCGGTGAGTTGCGGCTAGGGGCCAGTTGGTTAAGTCGTATGCAGAGCTCTACGGTAGGAGACCAAAGGTGTCTTCACAGACCTCAGCTTCACATTGATAGGAATACATTGTATTTAAACTGTTATGGTTGAATGTTTTATATTCAATTTGTTATAAAGTTAATATATTTAAATAAACGGCTACTACAGCCATTTTATATCCAACTTGGTGTGGTCTATTATTGGGTATGGGTATTTATAATGGGATAGGGCTGTAGCAAGCCATGTTAAGAATATGCTTATGTCTTACCCTGTCATGCCACATGTGTGCACACAGATCTAGAATGACAGAGGACAGTTCATGTCCTGCTAAGTATGTACTGCACATGACAGGGTAAGGCATATAGTCATCTTTCCCAACCATGATTACAGCATCTGACCCCTTCTTAACTTCTCATTTCCCCAAATAAAAGACCAAACAGGATTGGATATAATGTATTATTGTCACTTAAACATGACATATGACAATATACAACTGTATCCCTATACGTAGTTTGGCCTGAGGTTTGGTAGACGTAGTTTGGTCTGTGAAGGCACCCCTTACTCAGCTACAGTAGATCTCTGCTTACCCCTGAAAACCACTGGCCCCTAGCAGCAACACACCGACTCAGGGACAAACTAGGAAGTAACAGCAGAGACCTACCTACACATAGTTCTTCGACCTCTCTCTGCTGAACCCGCCACAGCAACAGGGGGGAGACCTCACCCTTGGACGCTCCTCCACACTCCCAATACTCCCTGAATGCCATCTTGCAGACCCAAGAACCACATGTCTGTCCCAACGGCATTAGGTGCACCCCCTCACTATGTAGTAATTGCCAAGTGTCAACTTCCAGCTCACGATGACGAGCCACCAGACCCCCATTCCGCATTACAAACCTCCCGACATCCTTGTTCACTTTAACCCTGGCTTTGTTGAAACGGTCCACGGACCAAGCTGAACGCCAGGAGGTGCGAGCCACGATCTCCGACCCAACTACCATGATGTCGGGGAATGAAGTATGCAACCTTACAAAATCAAATTTAACGTCCCTAAGAAGCCCGCGCATGGAACGGCGACCAAGGTCATTGCCCCCTACTTGCAGGAGCAGTATTATCAGGCGCCCTGTCTAGCCGAGCATTATGGTGGACCCCGGGACCACCCGACTCCCTAACCCCGAAGGCAAATCGATATAATTAAACTTGAAGCCGACACCTTTTGTCTTCATAACACTAGGTGAGGCTCTGCCTCACTTGCCTCCCCTGACCGCACATCCCTGTTAGATGGTATTCATCCCCCACAATATCAATCACTACAATACACATTGCTTTAACTTCCAGAGGAGGGGGTGACACTCAGACAGTGCATTGCACTATTTAGTGGCTACTAATCTTTATTATCAACAGAAAACGATTTGAAGAAGACAACCAAAATCCAAATTGTCATTGAACTAAATACATAAGAGAGTGATGGCCCCTTCCGGTTCTTCTAAACTCAGATCAAAGGAGAGCTCATTGATTTGGAGGTGTCATGCTTGGATTCTTCAAGTTCCTGGCAGGTTTTAGTGACACCGTTCCCTGCACAGGTGTCATGCTCAGCGAATCAGTCATGATCATTAAGATAGCAACAGAGTGAAATAAAAAACAGATGAGTCACTTGCCCGGCGGTTCACTAGTGATCTCATTGTTCACTATTGTTTCACTGCAGTAATTTTATTCTTTTGTTGTTTTTGTGCTTTATACAATTATAACAGAGACAATTAGATGGTGTCCAGTTTCCACTATGGCTGATTTCCCCAATAGCTTATCCAGATGGACTGCTCATTGCTTCAGCTTCAAATGAAGAAATCTGTGCCCCCAATATAGCTTCAGGATATAGGACATGACTAATAGTGTCAGACAGCCCAAACAGGAACAACCAGCAAAAGCATGTTATTCTAGTATGGCTTTATTTAAAAAGAAATGATACATTAAAAATAGACTGTGCTTATAGACTAGAGGGAAACACTACTCACTGTAGTATTGCACATTAGGTCTATTCTCTGCAGTGTGAAATATATTTTAATAATTTAAATGTGGAACTTTACAGTGAGTGGTACTATTTCTCCTATTTGTTGTATCCAGAGATGTGAATATTCATTATATAACAGAACCTCATAGCAAAATAATTTTTGAAAAAAGAGAAACTTCCCCCTCAGGTTTAATAAAATATGGGATTTATGGTGTGATTCTAATTCAACCCTAATTTGTGTATAGAACTTCTATGGTTTATGCGTAAAGCAACTTATGTCATATTGTCATGTTGTATTAAGGCTAAGGTCCACCTCTGTACCAGCCAAAAGGCCTGTCAATCTTTCTCCCAACATAAGGATTTAAAGGAGACTATGAGGTGAGTGAAAATCACTCAGCCTCATAGTTCGAGCCGACGTGTGACAATGAAACTGTCACACGTCGGCTCAATAGATCGGGAAGTGAGCAAACACATACCGTCGCTCGCTATAGGAGAACTATGGGGAAAAGCACTGACCCCGTACTTCTCCTTTAAAGTAGGGATGCACCGATACTGATTCCGGTACTCGTGAAAATACCCCAATACTAAACGCAGATACCGACGCTTTAAATGTTTTAAACACAAGCGGTTGCCGTAATGTTCCTGCCCTGCACTTGCTGGGGACCCCACGGCAGCCCTCGGGACCTTGCAATGCTGCTTAAAGCGATGGCCGCACACCTCCTCTTTCTTGTGGTACCATGCCGCCCGCACTGGCCCACAAAACCATCAGGACCCCTGGTGAGACCCGCATAGCCCTCCTAAGACCCCACACAGCCCTCCTAAGACCCCACACAGCCCTCCTAAGACCCCACACAGCCCTCCTCACCGAGACCCAGCACAGCCTACCTGAGACCATGCACAGCCCACCAATAACCCCGCACAGTCCATCTGAGACCCCACACAGCCCACCTGAGACTCTGGCCGCCACCCCGGAGCAGTGCAGAGTATGTAGCTTCATATTATTCTGCATTTCTATATAATGTATTGCTAGGATTTGTAGTCCTCTATAGCTGGTGGTATTCTAAATTTTTGTATAATGCATTGCTGGGATTTGTAGTCTTCTACATTGTTGTATAATGCATTGCTGGGATTTGTAGTCTTCTATAGCTGGTGGTATTTTGCATTGCTGTATAATGCATCACTGGAATTTGTAATCCCTCTACAGCTTGGAGCCAGTGGCAGAACTACCAGGGTTGCATAGTTGCAGCTGCGACCGGGCCTTGGTGCTCCACCATCGTCCTATAACCATTAGTCTCTATTGTTTTAGAAAAACTGTCACATGTCACAAAAAAAAAAAAAAAAAAAAAAAAGGTATCCGTAACTGGTATCAGTGAGTACTTGAGGAGAAGTATCAGTACTCGTACTGGGAAAAATTGTGTCTTTGCATTCCTAATATTAAAGGCAGGTTGGTAAAGCAGAAAAAAGGGAGGGGGGGGGGTTGGCCTGCAGAGTTTAGGGGTTTCGTGTTACAATGGGTCTCAATTCTTATCACAAGCTGTGAGTACTTCTTCGGGAGAATTAGCCCTGAAAAATGGGAAAGATAGGAAAAAACAATAAAGCTACCTAACTTCAGGAACCTAATTTAGTGTCAGAATGCCTAAAAAGAGATAATATTCTGCTTGCCATCCAAAATCGAATGATTTTTAACTATGCTGCAGAAGAAAAAGAAAGACAAGGGGTTTAAGACGCTTACCTTAGTCACATCAAGCGACGACAGAGTCAGCTTGAGGCCATAGGTTTCAACCTTGCAATAAGTCTCCTGACACCACCCTGATATCTGCAGCAACATCCATGACCAGGCAAGTGTCCCTTCCACCGCTGGTGGAGCGGAAGAAAAATTGTTCCCTAATCACCCTCATGCCCAGCATCTCAGTGTCAGCTTGGCAAAACTGCTGACTTTACTGCTGCTCCCATTGCAGCTTGTGGAGTTTTTTTTAGACCTGTGTTGCACCACAGTGGCAAGTCCCAGCTGCCATTTTTTGCCCAGAAGGCCATGCCTGCCCTACGCCAGCATGTGTAAGCTGAGAAGAATGCAGGATAGGGCACACTCAATGGCCCCATCTGGTGACTACACAGGGCCAACAGTCCCCTACAAGTGACTCAGAGCCTATGCAACCATCCTGGCAAAGTAATGTCTCCTTGTTTTGTAGCTGGTATGGCTGGGTGACAGTAGCCTCACTGAGCCAAAGTTTATGGAAGATCTCAAGAGCAGGCAGGCTGAGGGGTGGCTGACCCTATTTCGGCTTGTGCAATGCCAGGTTGTATGTGACAACAGCACCAACCTGCTGGCTGCCCTTCAGGAGGGAAAGTTCACACACACACCATGCCTGATACATGTCCTGAACCTTGTGGTGAAGCATTTCCTCGTTAAGTATCTTGGTGTAGCGCTCACCCCCGAAGGAGCCGCTGAATGATCGGGTGTTTCTATCCCCCTACACCAATGTACCGCCCCAATCGTGGATCCACAGCACACCAACACACCTTTGAACAGTTTTATATCAGATTTAATAATAACACAATATATAAAAGCAACTATGGCAACAGTATACCCAACAGTCACACAAAAGGATATAAAGCAGCAGGCTAAGGCACTCTACAACTCAGTAGCTGCAACTATCTGCTGTCAGCACTGATGTATGCGAGGCCAAATGTCTTTAAATGTCCTCCCTTGAATGGGGTGTGTTATGGAAATTTGCGTGGTTCAACGCACAAATCCATGCCGCACTAAACTGCGCCAAAGTATGCCAAACACAAAGAACTTAGAAGCACAGTTGTATTACACTCTTTTGTGCAAGGACTGGAAGTACCTCTGTATAGTCATGTAGATTCAGGACACAGGAGAAAGGTGTTGCTTGCTTGCGAATTCCATGCTCAGAGACCGAGCACAGGTATGTGTTTATTGTTTTATAGCTGCCCAACAGGAAGTGATGTCAGACAGGAAGTGGTCTCACACAGCAAACCAGGAAGTGATTTCAAACAGGAAGTGATGTCAACAACCAGCAAACGATTTCAACAACCAGCAAACCAGGAAGTGATGTTAACAACCACTTCCTCAATACATAGCCAGTCAACAAAACACATTAAAACACATTAATACAATAATCTATTACCACCGAGTGCACAGCTCAGTGAGTAATGCCCAATAACGTTACTATGATTCTCATGCGTGCTTATTTACAGGGACAACGTCATATTATCTCCAGCGGTTGATCAGGCGCACTAGAGACAACAAACGCACGTTCCTTTCTCCGCCAGGCATAAGATATCTACTCCAATGGTTTACTCTTAGTGGGGATTTAAACCGGGTCACGCTCCAATTGGGCGTGGCGCAGCAAACCCTGACACTGAGAGACATAATGACAAAATATTACAATACACTAAAAACACATCCTAGTAAAATTTCCACAACAGGTGTATGTCCCTTTAAGGTTTCCCTTTGGCAATGCCCAACCCTTCCTAGACTACTGGCCAGTAGTGGTGTCCTAAGCTAGCCGGCGTTGGGACCCTTACTGTAATGCAGGTATGAACAGCAAACAGGTTGTCAACGTGGCCAAAGGCCTCTCACCAATCCTCAGGTCAGTTGGAGAAGATAAAGACTGATAGCAGATGCCGGACGTCCTCTATTCCTCTTCAGGCGCAGTAAGGGAAGTCGTCTGGGTCCTTGATAGGAAGTCTTCACTCATCCAGGATGCTCGCAGTCATCTCGGTTGGCTCCGTCTGGCTTCTCTGTCTCTCTCTTCTGCTGGGCTGGCTGGATCACCCCGGCGGCTGGTTCGGCCGTGCTACTAGGCCTCAACTTCCTGGTAGCGATAACCGCGTCACCGGACCTCACTTCAAGCACTTGATCGGATCCTGTCCGGTTCAGCAACTCGGGTCAGTCTCTCTATACAACGCTGCACAGAGCCTGTGTGTCCCTGTATATCAGCGTTGACCACACAGCTCTATCTCACACAGTCTTAGCCCACACAGGGCTGCACAGGTCTGTCCTCTTCGGATGGCTGTCCCAGACTGAGCGCGCACAGCAGCCACCACCCCGAAGTCTCCTCCTCTCTCCTGCACAGCCTCCTGGGAGCTGTAGTTTCAGAGATCCCTCTTGCAAAATCCCAGTCTCTGCTCTGCACTCCAACTCCCATAAATCTCTGCCTCCAGGGCACACAGAGGCCATTACCTATTCACATCAGGAACATGAATCACTGTAATCGCACGTATATACATGTACATTATATATATATATATCTATAGGGGCTACATTCTCCCCCCACTGAGACCTTTGGGTCCCCCCAAAAGAACAATTTAAAACAGAAAATTGGTACAACAAAGATCTGCGTTGGCAGATGTAACATGCCCTTGAAACATTAATTTAAACAATTAAACTGGGTAGAATTACACCTAACTTACGACATTGCTCAATAAAAGCTGAGGATAAAGGGCATCTTCCCCAAGGTGTGTTGATGGCTTGTGTGGAACACAATTTAGCTCTTGATTCTTCAGGTGGAGTACTCACTTCAGGTGATCTTCGCACTGTAGTGATGGCCTCTTCAGTACTATGACCAGGTGCATCATAAGTAAGTCTCTGTGGTGGATGCACTGGTCGTTTAGACCTTGACTCTAGGAGCCAGGATGGGCCTTCATCTGGGTCATCATCTGCAGGAAGAGGTGAACACTGAACGGACTCTATTCTTTCTTGCTCCGGTTGAGTAACAGGTTCCTCTGGCTCAGGTAGACTAGGTAAAGGATCTGCTAGTTCAGAGGGTGTCCCACAATCCTCCTCAGGGGCATGCGGACAAGCTTGAGGTATGAATTCAGGAGCTTCTGGCCTTAAAGCTTCAGAATTTGGTTCAGGATCAGTGACCCTTTGAGTGTCATTTGAATAATCAGTAGGCCATGTCCAACCTAGATACATGTCATCCTCATCACTGTCACTTTCACTGTCCCTCTCTGTCCTCAATCTCTGGGATCTGGTAACTGGGGCTCTCCGTGAAACATGTGGAACAGGCGTAGAGGGCTCTTCACTGATCGGCACACGGACAGCTTCACTTAAGGATAGCAAGTGATTTCTGTGCCAATTCTTTAAAGGTCCCTCTCTCCCTTTAGGTCGAATCTGATACACTGGAAGGCCATGTAATTGTTTACAAACGATATAGACTTGTGAACTCCATCTGTCGGCTAGTTTATGTCTAGCGGCCGGTCCTAAATTCCTCAGCAATACTCGGTCTCCTGGCTGAAGACTTTGGACTCGTACCCTCAGGTCATAGTTCCTCTTATTTCGCTGTTCTCTGCCTTCTGCGGAACAATGAGCTCTCTCATAGGCAGACGCCAGATTTCTTCTAAGTCAATCCACATAGCCTCTGTGAGTGGCAACAGAAGTTTGATCGGAGGACAAGCCAAAGGCTATATCTACCGGCAATCAAGCCTCTCTTCCGAACATTTCCGAGTCGATAGGGCGAATATCCAGCATTATTATTTTCTGTGCAGTTGTAAGCATGAACAATAGTGGAAATATGTTGACTCCAATGTTGTTTCTCCTCAGTAGTCAAAGTCCCCAGCATATTAAGCAACGTACGATTGAATCGTTCAGGTTGTGCATCCCCTTGGGGATGATATGGAGTAGTTCTGAATTTCTAACAAACTTAGCAGTTGCTTGATGAGTCTGCTCTCAAAGTCTCGGCCTTGGTAAGAATGGATTCTCTGAGGCAACCCATAGTGGACGAAGAACTTTTCCACTAATACTTTAGCCACAGTGGAAGCTCGCTGATCTCTGGTGGGGTAGGACTGAGCATATCTAGTAAAATGATCAGTCACTACCAAGATGTTTCCTTGCCCACTGGTGTCAGGCTCTAAACACAGGAAATCAATGCACACTAAGTCCATAGGACCTTGACTTTGAAGGTGGCTCATTGGAGCAGTTCTGTTCTGTAACGTCTTCCTCTGAATACAACGTAAACAGGAATGACAATAGCTTTCTGTCTCGGTCTTCATGTAAGGCCAGTAAAATCGATCCCGAACTAATTTAAAAGTTCTATCAGATCCCAGGTGACCGTGTTCATCATGCAGTGCCTTCAGCACACTCTTTCGGTACTTCTCAGGAATGAACAGTTGAAGGTGTCCTTCTAAACCATCAGAGGGGCCCCTTCGGTAGACCACCCCTTCCTGAAGGTGCAATCTGTCCCATTCTCTGTGAATCAGTTTAGCCTCTTTGGGATTGCAGTACACCTTAGGAATACCAGCAGCCATCATGCCAATTGCTTCTGCCCCAATGGCACCTTTTTCTCTGTGTTCCACTCCTCGACACAAGGCCTGAACACCCCCTGGGGTTAGATGAGCCCATTCTCCTCTCTGATCAGAATCGTAAGGTCTTCGGGACAAAGCATCAGCATCCCAATTTCCAGCCCCTGGTCGATATTTCAGACTGAACTGAAACCCGGACAGAGCAGCTAACCACCTGTGTCCAGTGGCGACCAACTTGTAGGTAGTCAGGAGGTAGGTCAGTGGTTTGTGGTCAGTTTTGACCACAAATTCCGCTCCAAGGGGAGCCGGATGGAGGGTCAGGAGAGGCAGATCCTGGTGGTGGGAGAGTCTTTCAACTTATCCACAACCGCCCATTTCAAAGTGAGAAACTCTAATTTATGGGTGGGATAGTTCTTCTCAGAAAGGCTCAGGCTCCGGCTCACATAGGCCACAGGTGTTCCTGATATATCACTCCTCCCAGACCCTCTCTATTGGCGTCCACATGTAATTCGTACGGCTTGGAGACGTCAGCATAAGCCAGTACAGGGGCTTCAGTTAGCCTCTTCTTCAATCTCAAAAAGGCGTTCTCAACTGCCTAGTCCATTCTGTCCCAATGGACTCTCTAGACCTCCTGGGTCCTTGAGCCTTGGCTTTTGGTCCAGGACACATGAAGTCATCTTCTCCCCAACTGTCTTCAGTAACTCATTCAGGGGTTGAGCCATTTTGGCAAATCCCTCTATGAATCTTTGATAATAAGAACAAAATCCCAGAAAGGATCGAAGTTCGGTCACAGTTCGAGGCCTTGGCCATGTTGCTACTGCATCCAATTTCTTAGGATCAGTGGCTACCCCATTCGCAGTGACCACATGTCCCAAATAGGTGACTGAGGGTAGACAAAACTAGCATTTCTCAAGGGAGACCTTTAGTCCTTCTTCGTGAAGTCGATTGAGAACCTTTTCTAGGCGTTGCTCATGCTCTTCTAGGATCTTTCCAAAGACTATTAGGTCATCTAGGTACACGAGCACTTCTATTAGGTTCATATCTCCCACAGTCTTCTCCATTAGTCGCTGAAAGGTCGCAGGGGCTCCTGTTAACCCTTGAGGCATTCGGTTGAGCTCGTAGAATCCCAATGGACAGATAAAAGCAGTCTTCTCTTTATCATCCGGGTGCATGGGAATCTGGTGATAGCCACTTCTCAAATCCAGCACACTGAACCATTTAGCTCCAGACAAACACTGCAAAGCATCCTCTATTCGAGGGGTGGTGTATTGATCTGGCGTGGTTCTTCTGTTGAGTGTGCGATAATCTATACACAGCCGAAGAGAACCATTCTTCTTATGAACCATCACAATGGGAGAGGCATAAGGACTCCTGGACTCTTGTATTATTCCAGTCCTTTGCAGCTAAGCCAACTGCTTTCTTAAGTCATCCAGGTCACTCAATGGGATCCGTCGTGATCGTTCTCGAAATGGATACGGATACGGTGTTGGGTACTCCTGGCACACCCCACATCGAACTCATCTTTGCAGAACAGCTCTTGCCATTTGATAAGCTGAGACTGTAAGTGTTTCTTCCATTCAGAGGAGACGGGAGCGTTTTTGGGAAAGAACCGTTTGGCTGGAATCTCATCTTTCACTCCCCCCACTGAATCAGTGGGTGCGAGGGGGGTGACTGAAACCACCTGCCCAATGGGCATCTTCACCCTCAGATCCACAGGGGAACCTGAGACATTACACACATCCACGAACACTCTTCCTTTAGCTCTATACAGAGCTCTTGTGGAGATCAGTTCAGGAATTACCTCTATTCGAATTCTATTTATGTCTTCATTGGGTAGGCTTCCAGCATCACATAAGGTCCTGGCTGGGCCCAATTGAATCTGACCGTCGCTTTCAGACAGACCTCCTCTCCGGGCTGCAAAACCTTTCCCGCACCTTCCAGTTTCCACAGGCGGCCAACCTCGGCTGGGCCTCTCTGTTCTTGGATCATCTGTAGGTACACGGGTCACAGTGCAGGGTGCATCCTCTCGGCTTCAGCCCCTGCTTCATCCACGATAGGAGCAAGAAGTCGTCTCACTACTCCATTGCTGGTTCCCACAATAATAGCATATTGGTTAGAACCTGGTGGTCGATGACCCACAATGGCCAAGGTGTCAAACGCTCCTGCTTGTCCAGCTACAGTGGGACTAAATTCCAGCTTGACTTGGAGATATCCGATGTATACAAGTTTTGTATCTCCAACACCCCAGACTTCAAGGCCTTTTAATTTGGTGAGTGGGAGGTGTTTCAGATGCTTTTCATAGAAATCTTGGTAAATCAGAGTGACTTGAGCCCCAGAGTCTAGTAGCGCTTTGGTGAAGATCCCCTCTACTTGGACTGGGAAACCAGGGGCAGGGCCAACGATCTCTTCGGGGAAACCGATTCATCCACGATAGGAGCAAGAAGTCGTCTCACTACTCCATTGCTGGTTCCCACAATAATAGCATATTGGTTAGAACCTGGTGGTCGATGACCCACAATGGCCAAGGTGTCAAACGCTCCTGCTTGTCCAGCTACAGTGGGACTAAATTCCAGCTTGACTTGGAGATATCCGATGTATACAAGTTTTGTATCTCCAACACCCCAGACTTCAAGGCCTTTTAATTTGGTGAGTGGGAGGTGTTTCAGATGCTTTTCATAGAAATCTTGGTAAATCAGAGTGACTTGAGCCCCAGAGTCTAGTAGCGCTTTGGTGAAGATCCCCTCTACTTGGACTGGGAAACCAGGGGCAGGGCCAACGATCTCTTCGGGGAAACCGTTTTTCGGCTCTGTTAGTGGAATGGCATGAGTATTTTGTACCTTTACTCTTCTTGACCGTGATTTCTGGATCTTTGTTTTATGTGGAGGTGTATAGTGTGCCTTGCGTTCCTGGGATGGAGGTTTAGACACACAGGGAGAGGACTTAGTAGTCAGGGTAGTTGAAGCCTTAACCACAGAACTTTGCCTCTCCTGTTTCTGTGCTGTGTTCTCAGCGTTGGAGCGGGTAAGGTTGAGTGGGCGCCCAATTTGCTCCCTCACTGGGGCCCGTTGAAGTTTTCCCTTCGCTTGGAATATGGCACCTTCTGAGATCCCTCAGCGGTCCTTGGGACCAAGCTTGATGGACATCCGTTCTCTGGACAGTAGGCTTGAAAATGACCGAATCTCCCACATCGATAACACTCTCTTCAAGTCACACCAGGGATTCTTCTGTTGGCCATGAAGTTGGTCACTAGAGGTGGAGCATTGGCTCTATGGTCTGGCCCATAAGCTTGTGCTTCAGCCATTCTTGCTACTGCCTGACATAAGGTGGCTTGATTCTTCTGCAGCTCCTTTATGGTTTGATATAGTTTGCGTTGAGTTTGAGCTAACTGAGCGAGGTCTTGTGTGACCCCCATATCAACAGAGTGGTGAGCAGCATCCTGTCTCTTCACGCTCACTTCTGACTCACTGGTAGTTCCAGCGTCTTCCTCATCTGAAAGGTAACTATGAGCTGGCACAAGGCAAAAATGCACTTTATCTCTTTTGGAATTAGAGCCTTCAGAAAATTAGGACTTTGCGTTCTTTTCCTCTATGAGGGCCTCATCCGCCCAAATTTCTCTCAATAGTCCTGGATAGGTAGGGATATGATTAGGACCTTTCAGAAGGATCTTGAGGACAATGGGATGATTAGGTCGAGCACCCTGCAGGATTTGATCTAATCGAGTCTTGTCAACTGCCAGAGGATCTACTCCTTTCTTCTGCACGACTTGTCGTAGCACCTTGTCTACTCGAGCCACATAATCTGATATCTTCTCTCCTCTCTTCTGGTGAGTGTGCTCCAGCTTGTATATTAGATCAGAGAGTTTCTCCACCCTTTCAAAGGCAGCACATAAGGCATCCATGTAGTCTGCAGCAGTTCAGTCCTGCTTGCCTAACCTTAAGATGATCTCCGCAGCAGGTCCCCTCAGGCTTTCTACTATTCTCTGTTTCTTTTGCACTTCAGGAACATCCCACTCCTCCAGTGCCTGAGAAGCTTGCTCCACCCAAGTCTCAAAGTCTTCTTCCCCTGACGGGATGGGTGCCTTCCCTGAATAGAACCGTAGTTTACGATATCCATAATGAGGGAACTGTGTTGTATTTCTCGCAGAGTTTTCAGCCAGCTTCCTTTTGTCCATGAAGAAAGAGGCTGGTAAGCTATTTGAGACTAACACAGAGGAGTCATTCACTTCCATTACATCAGACATGGTCTCACTGGACCCTTCTGAAGGGCTGGCTGACACCTTTAGGGGGAGTATCTGTACTCTGGTTTCCCTGGAAACAATCAGGAATTCCCTTCTTCCATTCTAACAGTGCATAGGTATGAGAGTTTTCTGAGTCCCTCTTCATATCTATCACAAACACCTTCTGCTCAGGTGCTAACAAGGTCACTGCTTGGCGAACCTGATCCTCGGTCCAACTGCCATCAGGGATGTCTATGACTATGCTCATCCCGAATTGGCCATTCTGTTCTTGACACCACTTGGTGGCTGCGTCTTGATCCATGTTACCAATTTGTTCCGTTGGCATGGTCATTCTCTGGTGAGGGGGGTCAGAAAACTATCCCGGATGAGCCCCCAAATGAATCGCTCACCCCCGAAGGAGCCGCTGAATGATCGGGTGTTTCTATCCCCCTACACCAATGTACCGCCCAAATCGTGGATCTATAGCACACCAACACACCTTTGAACAGTTTTATATCAGATTTAATAATAACACAATATATAAAGCAACTATGGCAATAGTATACCCAACAGTCGCACAAAAGGATATTAAGCAGCAGGCTAAGGCACTCTACAACTCAGTAGCTGCAACTATCTGCTGTCAGCACTGATGTATGCGAGGCCAAATGTCTTTAAATGTCCTCCCTTGAATGGGGTGTATGTCCCTTTAAGGTTTCCCTTTGGCAATGCCCAACCATTCCTAGACTACTGGCCAGTAGTGGTGTGCTAAGCTAGCCGGCGTTGGGGCCCTTACTGTAATGAAGGTATGAACAGCAAACAGGTTGTCAACGTGGCCAAAAGCCTCTCACCAATCCTCAGGTCAGTTGGAGAAGATAAAGACTGATAGCAGATGCCGGACGTCCTCTATTCCTCTTCAGGCGCAGTAAGGGAAGTCGTCTGGGTCCTTGATAGGAAGTCTGCACTCATCCAGGATGCTCGCAGTCATCTCGGTTTGCTCCGTCTGGCTTCTCTCTATCTCTCTTTTGCTGGGCTAGCTGGATCACCCCGGCGGCTGGTTCGGCCGTGCAACTAGGCCTCAACTTCCTGGTAAAGATAACCGTGTCACCGGACCTCACTTCAGACACTCGATCGGATCCTGTCCGGTTCAGCAACTCGGGTGAGTCTCTCTATACAATGCTGCACAGAGCCTGTGTGTCCCTGTATATCAGCGGTGAACACTAGACATGTGCGATTCGTTTCGTTCCGAATCGAAATTCGGACGAATTTTCGGAAATTCGGACATTCGGATGTATCCGAATTCCGAATGACAGACATAACGAATGCAAACAAATCCGAATTTCCATTTCCGAAATTCGGTAGCGTTAGTACGAACGTTCGTTTCGTTTTCTGTTCTTATTCGTTTCTTATGTTGGAGCAAAGTGACATTAGAGAAGGAGAAAAATATTTTTTCCCCCTCAAATGTCACTTTTGCTGCAAACGAACGAAACGAATAAGAAACGAATAAGAACAGAAAACGAAACGAACGTTCGTACTAACGCTACCGAATTTCGAGGTGAGCAGCATCCTGTCTCTTCACGCTCACTTCTGACTCACTGGTAGTTCCAGCGTCTTCCTCATCTGAAAGGTAACTATGAGCTGGCACAAGGCAAAAATGCACTTTATCTCTTTTGGAATTAGAGCCTTCAGAAAATTAGGACTTTGCGTTCTTTTCCTCTATGAGGGCCTCATCCGCCCAAATTTCTCTCAATAGTCCTGGATAGGTAGGGATATGATTAGGACCTTTCAGAAGGATCTTGAGGACAATGGGATGATTAGGTCGAGCACCCTGCAGGATTTGATCTAATCGAGTCTTGTCAACTGCCAGAGGATCTACTCCTTTCTTCTGCACGACTTGTCGTAGCACCTTGTCTACTCGAGCCACATAATCTGATATCTTCTCTCCTCTCTTCTGGTGAGTGTGCTCCAGCTTGTATATTAGATCAGAGAGTTTCTCCACCCTTTCAAAGGCAGCACATAAGGCATCCATGTAGTCTGCAGCAGTTCAGTCCTGCTTGCCTAACCTTAAGATGATCTCCGCAGCAGGTCCCCTCAGGCTTTCTACTATTCTCTGTTTCTTTTGCACTTCAGGAACATCCCACTCCTCCAGTGCCTGAGAAGCTTGCTCCACCCAAGTCTCAAAGTCTTCTTCCCCTGACGGGATGGGTGCCTTCCCTGAATAGAACCGTAGTTTACGATATCCATAATGAGGGAACTGTGTTGTATTTCTCGCAGAGTTTTCAGCCAGCTTCCTTTTGTCCATGAAGAAAGAGGCTGGTAAGCTATTTGAGACTAACACAGAGGAGTCATTCACTTCCATTACATCAGACATGGTCTGACTGGACCCTTCTGAAGGGCTGGCTGACGCCTTTAGGGGGAGTATCTGTACTCTGGTTTCCCTGGAAACAATCAGGAATTCCCTTCTTCCATTCTAACAGTGCATAGGTATGAGAGTTTTCTGAGTCCCTCTTCATATCTATCACAAACACCTTCTGCTCAGGTGCTAACAAGGTCACTGCTTGGCGAACCTGATCCTCGGTCCAACTGCCATCAGGGATGTCTATGACTATGCTCATCCCGAATTGGCCATTCTGTTCTTGACACCACTTGGTGGCTGCGTCTTGATCCATGTTACTAATTTGTCCCATTGGTGAGGGGGGTCAGAAAACTATCCCGGACGAGCCCCTAAATGTAGCGCTCACCCCCGAAGGAACCGCTGAATAACCGGATATTTCTATCCCCCTACACCAATGTACCGCCCAAATCGTAGATCCACAGCACACCAACACACCTTTAAACAGTTTTATAGCAGATTTACTGACAAATCAGAGATGAACAACTATGATACAATAGTAATGACAACAATCACCAACAATAATGTAAAGGATATTAAGCAGCAGGCTAAGGCACTCTACAACTCAGTAGCTGCAACTATCTGCTGTCAGCACTGATGTATGCGAGGCCAAATGTCTTTAAATGTCCTCCCTTGAATGGGGTGTATGTCCCTTTAAGGTTTCCCTTTGGCAATGCCCAACCATTCCTAGACTACTGGCCAGTAGTGGTGTGCTAAGCTAGCCGGCGTTGGGGCCCTTACTGTAATGAAGGTATGAACAGCAAACAGGTTGTCAACGTGGCCAAAAGCCTCTCACCAATCCTCAGGTCAGTTGGAGAAGATAAAGACTGATAGCAGATGCCGGACGTCCTCTATTCCTCTTCAGGCGCAGTAAGGGAAGTCGTCTGGGTCCTTGATAGGAAGTCTGCACTCATCCAGGATGCTCGCAGTCATCTCGGTTTGCTCCGTCTGGCTTCTCTCTATCTCTCTTTTGCTGGGCTAGCTGGATCACCCCGGCGGCTGGTTCGGCCGTGCAACTAGGCCTCAACTTCCTGGTAAAGATAACCGTGTCACCGGACCTCACTTCAGACACTCGATCGGATCCTGCCCGGTTCAGCAACTCGGGTGAGTCTCTCTATACAATGCTGCACAGAGCCTGTGTGTCCCTGTATATCAGCGGTGAACACTAGACATGTGCGATTCGTTTCGTTCCGAATCGAAATTCGGACGAATTTTCGGAAATTCGGACATTCGGATGTATCCGAATTCCGAATGACAGACATAACGAATGCAAACAAATCCGAATTTCCATTTCCGAAATTCGGTAGCGTTAGTACGAACGTTCGTTTCGTTTTCTGTTCTTATTCGTTTCGTTTGTTGGAGCAAAGTGACATTAGAGAAGGAGAAAAATATTTTTTCCCCCTCAAATGTCACTTTTGCTGCAAACGAACGAAACGAATAAGAAACGAATAAGAACAGAAAACGAAACGAACGCTCGTACTAACGCTACCGAATTTCGTCCGAATCCGAATTCCGAATCCGAATTGACTTTCACACCCGAATCCTGAAAAACGAAATAACACATATCCGAATTTAAAACGAAACTAAACGATTTTTTTGGCAGTGCACGTCTAGTGAACACACAGCTATATCTCACAGTCTTAGCCCACACAGGGCTGCACAGGTCTGTCCTCTTCGGATGGCTGTCCCAGACTGAGCGCGCACAGCAGCCACCACCCCTAAGTCTCCTCCTCTCTCCTGCACAGCCTCCTGGGAGCTGTAGTTTCAGAGATCACTCTTGCAAAATCCCAGTCTCTGCTCTGCACTCCAACTCCCATAAATCTCCGCAGTGGAGACATAGCTGCAGGGGGGGACCAAAGGGCATAGACTATCTGCCCTCACACAAGTTGGCTTTGCCACTTGTTCTTGACACAGCTGTCCTTTGTGTGCTTGGAAAACGAAAGAGATACCCGTGCATATGAAAAATATGCAGGGTAAAGAAGTTACTGTAGACCATTTCTAGAAAAATTAAAACCATGTATTAGAACATGGCACTGTTATTGCACCATAGCCCAAATCACCATATTAAAAATTACAACGCTGTCACTGCCACACACACGCCTGCAGGGCTCCAATTTACTATCGGTGGGAATGATTCGGATTAACTAAACTATTTTATGTAATCATTTATTCGATCCGCTGTGCTTCCATGGAGATTGGTATAAGTCTGTTTAAACAATACCTAGGGGACCTAATAGGATCCAAGTATATGAATAAACTATCTTCACAGATTTTTTCACTTTGTAGTGTGCTTCAGAGAGTAGGGATAGAATGTAACTCCTGATATAAAAGGTGTCAATCACTGTAGCTCTGATGTGTATCGATGAACAATTTAATACAAGTATAAACATTCCTTTTCCTTGGAAGTTTTCACACTTTGCGTCATCCTAATGTCCCATATGAGTGACTTAAATGTCCATAGAAATGCCGCTACTACTGATATTTGTATGTTTTTTGTTCCACCCAATCTGTGCATTGCGCAACGATTATATGTAAATAAAGTTTGTGATGGGTGCACTTATCCATAGATAACAAGTCCAAATAGGTGTGTAAACAAGTACTCCACCATTTTTTACCTTCTATGCAGGCAATCGGAGCAGTCAGTCACTTCACCATCTCATCATGAGGTTTCAGGTGGATCACTTGATAGCGGCGGTGTCCTCCCCGCTTTGTATAGAAACACACTTGAGTCTCGAAGGAACTCGCCAACTCTCCCTTTGTGGTGCAGCGTCTAGGTCCTGACACGGAATCCGTTGTTTAGGATCTTAAACAATAGTTGGATTTTTAATTCCAGCAACCTCCAATAGACAATGGTAAGCCCCGTCAGGCAGGAAGCGTTAACACGTTTCGCCCCTCCTCCTCGGGCTTCGTCAGAACGCCATTCTTTTTGCCATTTGTGTGCTTCCCGTCAGCACATCCTACTGCGGTACGGCAATGTGCACCAAATGGCACCCTCACCTCTTTTCCATATCTATCCTTAAATGTAAGCAGTCCTTTTTACTAAAAAACACAGTCTGCACAGCCTAAACTAAGAGGCTGAGGTACTGCACACTGACAGTTTTTCTTAAAATAGTATTTAGCATGTAGAGATTTATTTTAGTTTTTTTTAAATATAAAAAAAATATATATTTTTTTATTTTCAGGCCATCTCTGCCCACTTGAAGCAAGCACAGGTAGATGGCGAGGTGGGAACCCTACCCAGCAGGGCCCCATGTTGACCCTCTGCCCCACTTGATGTGACCAAGGTAAGCCTCTGATACCCCTTGCTAGACTTCCCTCTCTACCTCCTAAATCATCAGATGTTTCAGCAGATGAAGATAGAGAATATTGTGGATGGGAGGGTATAAAGTTAGGAACGAGGAGTAGGTGTGCTGGCAGGGCAAAGCTGAGTGGTAGCCAGAGAAGGCTGCCACCTTAGGCTCATGAAGAAACAATCAAACGTAAATCTACGTCACAATCAATCCATATAACCCTCAGGGGGTGGGGGCACAGGTAAATTGGAATAGGGCCCAAAAGGAACATAGTACATATATACCTTGAGCATAGCAGGGAAAGAGAAAAAGAAAATAGTTACAATAAGGAAATAGAGACGTGGATACCAGTAACTTATAGCACGTAGAAGCCATGGGCATGGACTCAGGCTTGGTCTTTGGCTTATATAGATAACACTGAACCGACAGGAATCGACCGAGAGACGTCATGAACAGGCAGATTATAGGACATCTAATGCGCCAAGCGATCCATCGAGCTTTGAGGTGAGATACCACTTAGTGAACTGAAATTTTGTCATAATCTCTTTCAATCGGTCTGGCGGAAGTTCAGTCCCTAGGAAGGAGGACCAAGTGGCAAAGAAGCCAGCAGTGAGGGGTTGGTTCATCTGCGCTTCCAATAGGTTTACAGATAGCAGTTTGTGGAGTAGATCTTTTAGTTGCTTTAATGAGGGGGGGGGAAGTAAACACGGGGGATGCATTCCCTTGGGGGAAGGCCGGTGAAGATGTAATGGGCATAAGGGGGGAACATACCCCTGGGAGCTCAAATAGCTTCCGAACCTCTCTCCAGGTGACAATAGTATCTCGTAGAAGAACATTATTTTTGATGGTCGGAGGTAGGGATCTGATAGGCGTGTGTAGAACACCTGATAGGGACCAAGGGTACACTAAACTTTTCTCCAGTTCTGAATTAGTGAAGAAAGAGGTGTCGTTAATCCAGTCTCTAACATGCCTGAAGAGGCTTGCTAGATTGTATAACCTTACATCTGGGATGTTAGCTCCCAGTGACTTCGAGGGGAGTTGGAGTCTCCACAGAGCTATGCGAGGGCGCTTCCCCCTATATATAAATTTGGAGAAGGCCATATGTAGAGTGCGAATATCCTAAGATAGAATAGTCTTCTCCGGTTGTCCCAGTGCTTCCGAAGAGACTGTGTGGGCCGCGGTCAGAGTTGAGGGCCCCCGGGGTACAGTCAGCTATGGTAGGCAGGACTTCCATGTAGTCATAAAATAGGTCAACTGTACCCTGAGGTGATGTAGGCAGGGCAAGGATCGATTGTGTACGCTTTTGGTCAAAAAGAAAAGAAAAATTAACAAAATGAAACCATAAAAAAACAAACAGCGGTCCACTTGTGAGGACATCCTTTTTTCCCGAATGCGGGCAACTATAGTCAAACTTTATATGGAAACCAATTGGTGTCCACAGGGCAAAGTCTGTGTGGCAGGGAATACACAACCTAAGTGTTCCCCCCGTCCCGCCACTACATAGAACAACGTCAGGTGTAACGAAAAAAAAAATTATCTTAGGACGGGCAGGAGCTGTCTCGACCTCCCGAGCTCAACAGGTAGCCTACAGGTCAAAAGCCTCGCCATTGCCAATGGAGGGTAGGTAAATCAAGGCCCACGGGCATATGTGAGTCCGCAACTGTCCGTCAAAGTCAGGCTTTCTTTTTCCTGGTTGGGCTTTTAATTGGGGAGGCAAAAGGTTGGTTCTCCCTGGACTCAAGGAATCTCATCGCTTGGGAAGCCGAGGTGAAACACCATTCCTTCCCATCTTCCGTGGAAAAGCGGAGGGTCGCCGGGTATTGAAGGCGAATCTGATGCGTCTGTGCACCAAGATCTGGCAAACCTCGTGAAAGGATTTCCTTAACTTAGTTGTTTCAGCCGAGTAGTCAGCGAATAAGAGCAGTTTAAGACCATTAACAACAAGGTTGCGCTGCGCGCGGTATAGAGATTACACAACACTTTCGCATTCTTGCAGAGGAGAGGTGACCGGAGGGAGCTCGTGTAACGATCTCCCTCTGATCCCCTGTGACACAGGCGGCGACATGCTGATGTTGTCCCGCTGATACCGGGCTCCGCTGTGCCCGGTGCGAGCCCGGGGGACCGCGGAGGGGGGATACTGATCGGTACCCCATACACGCGATCCGCCGGCTCTACAGCCGGCGGATCGCTTGTATGGTAATAGGCATCGCTGCCTGTTTTTAAATAACGGCCATTTCCCACACTAAAGACGCCCGTTCAGATCTAGAGAGCTCCTGGCCGGCCGTTTTCTTACTACGGCCGGCCCGGAGGCAGTTAAGGTACTGCCTCCACAATTGTCAATTGTGTATTCTAATAAGTCATACAGCTGCAGTTATTGATATTTGAATTACAGCTTTTCAAAAATATATGGGAATTCATATAGCAGAGGCGGCTCTAGAGTGTGCGAGGCCTTAGGCGAAACCTAAATATGAGGCCCCACTCAGGTGTGTGGGGTCTCACCAGGGCTCTGTGGGGTTTAACCATGCTGGTGAGACCCCACAGAGCCCTGAATAACCCAGCGCTCTGTAGGGTCTCACCAGGGCTCCGAGGGGTCTCACCAGGCTGGTGAGACCCCTCAGTGCCCTGGTGAGACCCCACAGAGCCCTGGTTAAACCAGGGCTCTGAGGGGTCTCACCAGCCTGGTGAGACCCCACAAAGCCCTGGTGAGACCCATAGAGCCCTGGTGAGACCCCACAGAGCCCTGGTTGGACCCCACAGCGCCCTGGTTAGACCAGGGCTCTCTAGGGTCTCACTAACACCAGAGCTCTGTAGGGTCTCCAGGGCTATTTGGGGGTATCTCCAGCCTGGTTAGACCCCTCAGAGCCCTGGTGAGATCCCACATTGCCGTGGTTAAACCAGGGCTCTGTAGGGTCTCACCAGGGCTCTATGGGGTCCCACCATGGCTATGTGTGTTTTCACCAGCCTTTTTAGACCCCCCCACG
>NW_017308050.1:235077-236087 GCF_000935625.1 Nanorana parkeri
GGTAGGCTCTCACCACGGCTCTATGGGGTCCCACCATGGCTATGTGTGTTTTCACCAGCCTTGTGAGACCCCTCAGGGCCCTGGTGTGACACCAAAGAGCCCTGGTGAGACCCCACAGAGCCCTGGTGAGACCAGAGCTCTGTAGGTTCTCACCAGGGATTTGAGGGGGCCTCACCAGGCTAGAAGGGCTCTGTGAGGTCTCACCAGGGCGCTGTGGGGTCTAACCAGCCTTATTAGACCCACAGAGCCCTGGTGAGACCCCACAGAGCCCTGGTCTCCCCAGGGCTCTGTGGGGTCTCACCAGCACCAGGGCTCCGTAGGGTCTCCCCAGGGCTCCCACCATGGCCTTGTGGGGTCTCACCAGCCTGGTGAGACCCATCTGAGCCCTGCTACCCGGGCTCGGTGGGGTCTCACCAGGACTCTGAGGGATCTAACCAGCCTTTGTAGACTCCACAGCCCCCTGGTCTCACCAGGGCTCTGTGGGGGTCTCACCAGGGCAATGTGGGGTCTCACAAGGACCAGGACTCCATAGGGTCTCACCAGGGCTCCATGGGCTCTCACCAAGGTTCTCTGGGCACTCACCAGGGCTCTGAGGGGGTCTCACCAGGGTAGTAGGGCTCTAACCAGCCTAGTTAGACCACACAGACAGCTGGTGAGACCCCACAGAGCCCTGGTCAAACCAGAGCTCTCTAGGGTCTCCACAAGGCTCTCTAGGGTCTCCGCAGGGCTCTCACCTATGCTGTAGCTTGTGAAGGCTGTCTCTCACCAGGACTGTGCAGGGAGCATCTCGCGGGCGGGAGCGTGCAGGACCAGCTGTTGCTGACTATGTCTACGTCCATCTGTACCTGACGATCCGCCCTCCCAGCCAGATTGAACTCCGCCCTCCCAGCCAGATTTGGATCCTCGCGCATTGGATGGGAGGGGATGTCCACCGGCCGAATGGACGGAACAAAAAAATGGATGAGCTCTCAGCCCTGTCGCTGTCAAACTGAGAGTGTCAGTTTGACAGC
>NW_017308050.1:236660-239159 GCF_000935625.1 Nanorana parkeri
CAGAGCCCTGGTTAAAGTAGGGCTCTGTGGGGTCTCACCAGGGCTCTGTGGGGTATCACCAGTCCTGGTTAAACCCCAGAGCCCTGGTGAGACCTTGCAAATCCCTGCTTTAACCAGGGCTCTGTAGGGTCTCACCAGAGCTATGTGGGGTCTAACCAGCTTGGTTAAACCCCACAGAGCCTTGGTGAGATACCACATGGCCCTGGTTAAACCAGGGCTCTGTAGGGTCTCACCAGCCTGATTATACCCTTCAGAGCCCTAGTGAGACCCCACAGAGCCCTGGTTAAACCAGGGCTCTGAGGGGTCTCACCAGCCTGGTGAGACCCCACAAAGCCCTGGTGAGACACATAGAGCCCTGGTGAGACCCCACAGAGCCCTGGTTGGACCCCACAGCGCCCTGGTTAGACCAGGGCTCTCTAGGGTCTCACTAACACCAGAGCTCTGTAGGGTCTCCAGGGCTATTTGGGGGTATCTCCAGCCTGGTTAGACCCCTCAGAGCCCTGGTGAGATCCCACATTGCCGTGGTTAAACCAGGGCTCTGTAGGGTCTCACCAGGGCTCTATGGGGTCCCACCATGGCTATGTGTGTTTTCACCAGCCTTGTGAGACCCCTCAGGGCCCTGGTGTGACACCAAAGAGCCCTGGTGAGACCCCACAGAGCCCTGGTGAGACCAGAGCTCTGTAGGTTCTCACCAGGGATTTGAGGGGGCCTCACCAGGCTAGAAGGGCTCTGTGAGGTCTCACCAGGGCGCTGTGGGGTCTAACCAGCCTTATTAGACCCACAGAGCCCTGGTGAGACCCCACAGAGCCCTGGTCTCCCCAGGGCTCTGTGGGGTCTCACCAGCACCAGGGCTCCGTAGGGTCTCCCCAGGGCTCCCACCATGGCCCTGTGGGTTCTCACCAGGACTTTGAGGGGGCCTCACCTGGGTAGCAGGGCTTTGTGAGGTCTCACCAGGGCGCTGTGGGGTCTAACCAGCCTTCTTATACCCACAGAGCCTGGTGTGACCCCACAGAGCCCTGGTGAGACCCCACAGAGCCCTGGTCTCCGTGGGGTCTCGTCAGGGCGATGTGGGGGTCTAACCCGCACCAGGGCTCCGTAGGGTCTCCCCAGGGCTCCCACCATGGCCTTGTGGGGTCTCACCAGCCTGGTGAGACCCATCTGAGCCCTGCTACCCGGGCTCGGTGGGGTCTCACCAGGACTCTGAGGGATCTAACCAGCCTTTGTAGACTCCACAGCCCCCTGGTCTCACCAGGGCTCTGTGGGGGTCTCACCAGGGCAATGTGGGGTCTCACAAGGACCAGGACTCCATAGGGTCTCACCAGGGCTCCATGGGCTCTCACCAAGGTTCTCTGGGCACTCACCAGGGCTCTGAGGGGGTCTCACCAGGGTAGTAGGGCTCTAACCAGCCTAGTTAGACCACACAGACAGCTGGTGAGACCCCACAGAGCCCTGGTCAAACCAGAGCTCTCTAGGGTCTCCACAAGGCTCTCTAGGGTCTCCGCAGGGCTCTCACCTATGCTGTAGCTTGTGAAGGCTGTCTCTCACCAGGACTGTGCAGGGAGCATCTCGCGGGCGGGAGCGTGCAGGACCAGCTGTTGCTGACTATGTCTACGTCCATCTGTACCTGACGATCCGCCCTCCCAGCCAGATTGAACTCCGCCCTCCCAGCCAGATTTGGATCCTCGCGCATTGGATGGGAGGGGATGTCCACCGGCCGAATGGACGGAACAAAAAAATGGATGAGCTCTCAGCCCTGTCGCTGTCAAACTGAGAGTGTCAGTTTGACAGCGACAGGGCTGAGAGCTCTTAACGTTACCTGGCTGCAAGGTAATGTGCCGGCAGGGCAAAATAGGCGGCCGCGAGGCCCTCGGGAGCGCGAGGCCTAAGGCGACCGCCTAATTAAAGAGCCGCCTTTGACTGTCAGTCACCGCTCCCCGCAGATATTCCCCCCTCCCCTCTCTGATCCTCCAGCGCTGAGTGGAGGAACAAACAGGGGAGGGAGCGGGCACAGCTGGCTCTGCCTCTAAATAGGCAGAGCCAGCTGTCACTCACGCACAGGGGCGGATCCAGAGCCTAATCTCGGGAGGGGCACTGCCAGAAAATAAGACCCCCTTATCTGGCTCTTCCACTGCTACTGTGCCACCCCTTTCCTCTCCCACCGCCTCTGTGTCCACTTTCACCCCTGCTCTCCCCCACTGCACCCAGCGTACTCACCTGGCCTCTCCTTCTGGAATCTTCCACCGCTGCCAGCCTTGGGTGGTCTGTACTCACAAATTAGACAGCTGCAAAGCCCCAGCGTGGGCTGAGGCAGCCCCCTAATTTGCCTGACTACAGTGCAGCCTCTGCTTTGGGTCCCGATTGTTCGGTGCAGCCGGTCGGGCCCAGCAGAGCGGCAGAGGGAGGGAGCGATAATTTTCTGGGGGGGGGGAGAGGATCCCAGGATCCATCAATGCAGCTTTGTATAATGTATTGCTGGAATTTGTAGTCCTGTATAGCTGG
>NW_017308050.1:240140-243318 GCF_000935625.1 Nanorana parkeri
TGCAGCTTTGTATAATGTATTGCTTGGATTTGTAGTCCTGTATAGCTGGTGGTATTCTGCATGGCTGTATAATCATTATACAGCCATACAGAATACCACCAGCTATGCAATATACATAAAGTCAGCAATACTGACAGCTACAGCCCCCCAATCTCCCCTCCCCCCCGACCAGCCATCACCCATAGCATCCCCCTGCCTCACCTACTTCCTGCAGCACCTTTCTCCTGAGTCCTTGGCAGCCAGTGGATGGAAGAAGCACAGGAGAGGGTCCTCACAATGACCCAAACAGCAGGATGTGGTTGCCTGGTGGTGTCTGTACAGTCTGAGCCAGGCTAAACACTGACAGCTGTCACTGTCACAGAGTCATGGGAGGACTGCAGCTGCACTCCGTACAGCGATTAGACATGGATAAATGATTGTGGTGCTCGTAGTGATTGCACGGATGGTGCCGTGGATTCCAAAATCGTAGAAGATGGAGATCACCAGCACTCATTTGTCGACATGCGTTAAGACATGCATAATGCATGCACCCCTATAGGCATTTTACCTACTACACATAGCATGGATGGATGCATAGCAAAGTGATATAACAGGTAGTCTGCTTTTCTTGCATGCATACTAAAGGATGATATGATGGATTGTACATAATTTGTTATTTTTTATCATGATAGGACATTCGTGATTCATCTTTATATCCGTCGTACACAGTCATCCTCCTTGCTCTGCCTTTTATATACTGTGGTTTTGCCCTACTGTTCTTCTCTGCTGTTTGTTAAAGTAGAACTATGGGGTCAGGGCTTTTCCCCATAGTTCTCCTTAGGGTAACGGGAGGACACAAACTAGCGTCCTCCCGTCACCCTAAGCTAAGTATACCGCGAGCTACAGCTACAGAGCTGGCGGATCGGACCGGGGGGAATCCAGCCACTCCCCTGTCACGGCAGAGAGCCGTGGCACAAATGGCCAGTGCTGGTGATCTCTATCTTCCCACCATGTATACACACATCTTCCATCCCAGCACCGATCTGATACAGCACAAGCACAGTGCTCACCATTCTAGCCATGATGTGTGTGCAGGACAGATCGAAGGACCTGCAGCGCGCCAGACAATCCAAGAGCCGAACCGAGGATGGGAAAAACACTTACCCTATAGTTCTCTTTTAATGACCAGTCGCAAAGCCGTTTTTAACATAAAAACGACAGTCTTTTATTTCTTTCGTAACAGAAAAAGAGCTTTGCTTCAGCAGCACAACATAAAGTCTGCTTGTCTTTCAGCAAACAGAATATATTATCTCCCCATCGTCAGATTGTCCCAGTCCCATGATTTTTCCTCAATAAAACTTCTCAGAAGTACTTTGTACCTTTCAGCAGCTTCCAGGTACTTTCCACACAGTTCTCGTGTAATTCCAACACACACACCATATGTGCCTGGCTCTCCCAGCCTCTCCAAATCTTTCAGCCTCCCTGGCTGTGGCTTGTGTGGCTCCACACCACCTGGCTTGGCCCTCGTGTGCCTCCAGCACAAACCACACCTGGCTTGACCCTTGTGTGCCTCCAGCACACACCTCACCACCCCCTTTCTTGAGCGCTGGTCTGGACTCTTTATGAGACCTGATCAGCGGCAACACCTGGCCCCAGGACAGGAGATTTCATCCCACCCAGAACACTTAGAAATCTCCAGGGCTCCACATCCCAGCTACAATCCAGAAAACCTGGAAGAAACTGAAAGGCCAGCTTCTTCCCTGCAAAACTGTTTACATTGTGGAACCTCTCACCCCCTTTGGCTGAGAGTCTTGGGTGACTGTGTCGCCAACTTACACCATAGCATTGCCTCACAGTGTAAATCTTTTTAAAAATCTAGTTGTGTATTTACAAATAATGATATAATATATGAAAAAATATGATTAAATAAATTATATAAATTAATATGATATTATTTACTTCCCTAGAATACTTGCATATTTTGCACTTTTATTATGTTTTGCACAGTTTGCAAATTCTGCACAGCACACTTGTTAGGGAACCAAGAAACCAGACAGAAAATTAAAGTGCAGCTTTAAAATATAAAAAGTAGTTTACTAAAAACTACAATAAACATAAATGGCAAAAAAAAAAAACAATGAAGAAAATCCAGGACCACGTCCATTGCAAAGCCAGAGGTCAGATGCCAAAGCTAGTGGTCAGCCGAACCAGTTCAGAGAACAATGAGCGTAAGATGAATAGAAACAATAGCCAGAGTCAGGAACCAGGAAATCAGTCGGCCAGAGCCAGGGTCAAACATGGAGAACAGGAACAACTGCAAAGCACTTGGTCGTTCAGAACAAGGGTGCAGACTCAGTGAACAAAGCTGATGGTTAAATAGTGAGCAGGTGTTTGCATCATCACTCTGAGACAGGAATTTGTCAGAAGTTTTGTCAGCGGTTGCAGAATGATAATGTTAACAGGTTTGATCATAAAAGGGTGCCAAAGAGGAACAAACGGTGTTAGAGACTCTGCACAAGCCATGCTGCAAGCAACTAGACAAAGAAGGGTAAGAAACCCTGACAATACTTTTGATATCGTGATAATAATTTAATATATATTTGTTTTAAAATATTAGATGGTATTTAGGATAACTAGTTTATAAATACACAATTGCCTTTTTAGCACTACACTGTTTATATAGAATTATGTGTTGCATAGTATACTGCAGGGCTCAAAATTTCCACTCGCCTGCTCGCATTTGGCGAGTCAAAATAAAGTGAGGCAGAGTGGAAATTTGGGTCTCTAAGTACTGGTCCGCAGGCCAACTCCGGCCCGTGAGCCGGTACTATGTGGCCCGCAGCCAGCTGACATGTCAGGCACACGGTCCAAGACCGCGTACCTGACTTGCGGGAGCAGCTCCACGGTCTGCATCTGTGTCGGATGCAGACCGCAGAGCAGCTCCTGTCAGCTCCAGCTTCCTTCGGCCAGAGCTCTGACAGTTCTGAGCTCCGGCCGAAAGAAAGGATGTATGTGAGGAGGATCGATCGCTGGTTATCTGGGGGAGATTAGTGAGGTCTGCTGCAGACCTCACTAATCACCCCCAGATAACCAGGGATCGATCCTGCTCACAGCCTCCTCCCTGCAAAGACGTGAACAGGTGAGGGAGCTTGGGGGGTTGAGTGTATTATTATTTTGTGTGTGGGGGGTTAATAAGGGG
>NW_017308050.1:245479-254087 GCF_000935625.1 Nanorana parkeri
TTTATTATTATATTTGTGCGCGGGGGGGGGGGGGTGTAATGTTGAGAAGGGCATTATTGTGTTTTAAGCTGCCCATACACCTTACAACCATTGCACGACTTTCGTTATGCGATAGTTGTATAGTCATTAAAATTTAGTACTTGTGATCATCGCAAGCCCGCCCCGCTGAGGGAAGGGCTTCCAAAGATTGCAGTGCTGAGCGGGCAGTGTGTGCTTGCGCACATCGGCCCGTGCGGTATTTATCTTCCGACCACGCCACCAACCCGCCAAAAGTCATCAAATTTTCGGCAGGTTTTCCAGCGTGCTTGGAAGACGAAAGTCGTACGACCTTACAGTAGAAGTGGTCGCACGCTTCCCATACACCTGCCGATTATCATATGATCGCGGGATCACCCACGATTATCGTACGATAATCGGCAGGTGTATGGACACCTTTAGTGTATGTGTATATTAGGTCCCATTAACACCTACAGTATATGTCAGGTGTGATTAGAGATTCCTGTGTCAGGAACTTGCGTTTTCCTGCAGCAGGAATCCCTAATCTGCCGTTTACAAGCGGCAACTATCATAAGATTATTTAAGGGTGTGTGTTTAGGGGCGGAGTTAAGGCCAGGGCAGGGTTAGGTGGGGCAACTGGTGGCTAGTAACTCTTGAGTCTGTTCTCCTCTCATTCAGGCCTCAGCCTACGGGGCCTGAGAACTGTACGCCTGCGTACAGGTCCCCTGGCTGGTGGGGCAGACGGGGTTGGTGTTGCTGGTGGTGGTGGTGGTGTACGGTTTGGTGGGGGTGGGCTCTGTGGTCCTGGGGAGAAGCAGGGCTCAGTCGTCTGTGTGGTCGAGTCCTCCTCCTCGTCCTCTTCCTGCCTCACAGTAGGCTCCCATCTACTGTCGGTGCTGTCATGAGGAAACAATACATTAGTATGTGCAATATATTATTCTCTGCATGTTATATAAAACAATATTCATGACCGTTATAAACATTGTGATTGACGTGACTTACCTACGCATTTCCACGCAAGGAATTAGAAATGCTAAGTGCTCAGCGTGGATATATCTGCAGGGGGCACTGGCAGCCGATCCACTCCTATACTCCCTCTCCTTGCACCTGTGGCGCGTAAAGGCGTCCTTCACACTCTTCCCTTTACCTTTGATGATATTGACTGTGGAAACAAAATGTAAACATGAACTAATTAAATTCTTGCTTTTATCTTTCATTTCTTAGGTATTTAGCTACTGGACAGTCCTTGGCCAGTCTGCACTATGCATTTATGATTGGGAAATCGACTGCAAGCAAGATCATCCAGGAAACATGCTGTGCGATATGGGATGTCCTGCATGATGTGGTTATGTCCAAACCCACAAGGAGGAGTGGATGCAAATGGCAGAAATTTTTGCCACGACATGCAATTTTTCGAACTGTGTGGAAGCCATAGACGGAAAACATATCCGTGTCATAAAACCGATTGGGAGTGGCAGTAGATTTTTTATTAAAAAATTTTTTTTTCTCTGTGGTCCTCTTTGCGGTAGCTGATGCCAACTACTGCTTCCGCTACATAGATGTGGGATCCTATGGCAGCAGCTCTGGCTCAGCGGTATTCGCCCATTCTGACTTTGGACTCAGGCTGCGTCACGGTGATCTGGACCTCCCAGGGAACACCACGCTGCCTGGTACCGCTCATCCTGCAATGCCTTTCATCTTTGTAGGAGACGAGGCATTTGCTCTGGGTGAGCATCTTATGAGGCCCTACTCCAGTCGTGGGCTGAGCCTGGAAAAGAGGGTCTTTAATTATAGACTTACCCGGACACGCAGGGTGGTGGAGTGTGCCTTTGGCATACTGTCAAATAAATGGCGCTTTCTGCACTCACCAATAAATCGGAAAATAGAAAACGCCATCTCTGCGGTGAAGGCAGCTTGTGCCCTCCACAATTTTGCACGCCAGAGAGATGGATTTCTATTTGATGATTCATTGGTGCATTGCATGGAGAGTAGCCATTGGAGCGGCAGCCGTGGTACCACGCACAGAGGCACCATTCGGGACCAATTTGCTGCATATTTCATGTAACCTGAGGGGGAGGTGTCATGGCAGATGCAAGCAATTAAATTCTGATTCCAAAAAAAATAAAAAACCTTTATCCTTGTTCTGTTCCTAATAAAATTTATTTTAATATAACTAATATCTGAGCCTTGTTTTTTCTAATATTGAAATGCACCGCATAGCATGCACACATGTCACATGAAAACACTGCACACATGTTACATGAAAACACTGCACACATGTTACATGAAAACACTGCACACATGTTACATGAAATGCTAATGTGCTTAGAAAGTATGCCTGCTAAAGATTTATTTGATGTGTCATATGGTTCTCGACTCCAAGGCCCATCTTTCTTCCCATTATACTCTATGGGCATTCTTGGTGTAATTCACCCTTGTCATTCCATAGAAAATAATAATAATCCCACCTAATCTCAATTTAGAACGATGCTAATGTGCTTAGAAAGTATGCCTGCTAAAGATTTATTTGATGTGTCATATGGTTCTCGACTCCAAGGCCCATCTTTCTTCCCATTATACTCTATGGGCATTCCGTTTGGCTTCATTATAGTCTATGGGCATTCTCTTCCCCTGGGATTGGGTATCAGATCGAGCAGGGATGGAGGCAGTGAGAAAAGGGAAGAAGTTGGCAAAGATATGTGACGTCACCATGCACCTGGGTGGCCGACTGCAGCCAGAAGAATGGTGTCTTTTGTTAAAAAGAAAGAAAGGGCTTTTGTCTGACCACGGATTGTTAGCCACAGCAGAAGCCTGCTATAATGTGGCAAGAGCTATTCATGGGGAGGGTGTGGGTAGAGCACGAAACAAATCAACATGGATACATTATATATGTATATCACAAACCAGAAACCAGACCAAGACCTGAATCAGACAATGTGCTACCGCCATGTTATGGCGGCAGGCCCTCAGTTACTTCCCCTTCGTCTCCTCCAGCAACTTCCTCATTATCTGACCCTCCCACCGAGCTCCATCCCACTCCAAGTGCTCCACCCCCAGCCGGCAGCCATCTTGCTGCTCTCACTCCACCCGGAATCTCAATGACACCTTCCAGTGGTGGCCATTTTAAGGCACCCAAGTCATGCACTGGAGGACCCGAGTCATCAGCCCCAGTGCCCATCCCTCTGTATCCTGTAATAGACCAGTCTGGAGCATATTTCAGGGTGGTTCAGGGGACCCCACTAATGATAATGGAGGAATCCGCCATCAGGGAAGAGGAGGGAGAGGAGGCGGCTGGTGACTCAGATGATGATGATCTTGGGGCTCGAGCCCAGAAACCTAACATCTCTCTGAATGTCCCTCCCCATATGGATATGACGCCAAATCTAGCCATGGTGCAAAAGGGGAGGTCAGGGAGGTCAGCGACGCCAAATCCAGCCTTGGCGCCGAGGTGGAATCAGCTTCACCTCCCCCCCAAACATCCCCTTCCGAGCTCTGCCCCCACCATATTGTCAGGGGACACATAGCACCTGTTAACCCACCCGTTCTCAGGTGCCCGAGCCAAGGCAACCTCAATTAGTCACCTCCCAGGACTGACTACTCCCACGGTCGGCCTTACAATGCCCAAATATACCCCACCTGCCGGTGAATCCTCAGTAGACCTGTCTGGAACACCTGGAACATCACCCGTTGGTGATTCACGTGACACCTTGCAATATGCCCCTCCCCATGAACCATTGCAGCAACTAGTGCATGAACCGTTGCAGCAACCTGGTAATCCACCCTTTGCGCCCAGGGGCATCTTTGCAGCCCAAGGGGTGCCTTTAATGTATATAACATTCACCCCTAGCCAAGCCTCTTCCCTTGTGAACAGTCTACCAGATCCTGAGAGACAGCCCATGCCATTTTACAGGAAGATAGCCCAAATCCAGAAAACGTATGCCGCCGCTTGGCGAGATTTGGTGAGCCTAGGTGAAATAAAGGCAGGGGATGCCTACTGGTCGGTGATGGAAAGGTGTTTCAGTGAGGACAGGATACCCGCTGATAACACATATGACTCGGGGTGCGAATTCGTAGCCCAACTGCAACATTGGGCGCGAGATCGCCTGGCAGACCAAGCCACTAGCATACAGGACATTACACAAGACAAAGCTGAATCTGTTGAGAAATTCCACACTAGACTTTCACAAGTGTTTACTGACTTAGGATTTAACATGCAAAGTAAAGCACACACCCAAATGCTGTCCTCCGCTTTTGTCTCAGGCCTCAGAGAGCCAATCAAGAAAGGGCTCCTCCTATCACGCCCAGAGTACAGGGTACTGCCCCTTGATACCTTGCTGTTAGTGGCAAAGGGTCTAGAATCATCACAAAGTTGTAGGAAGGTAGCTCCTCTCATGATGACCTCTGACACACCCGACCTGCCACCAGCCACACGAAACCCACGAGCCTGTTACAACTGCGGAAGACCCGGACATTTCAGAAGGAATTGTCAAAGTCCTCAAAGATTTGTACAGAGACATCCCGGTGGTCAGGAACGTGACCCAAGGGGAGACTATCAACGTCAGGGACGAGACATCCCACCTGGCCACCCATCCAACACCTGGCCTCCTCCACCTCTGGATCATATGAATCTCCTCCGCTAGGAATCCGGCAAGCCTGTGTCGCTGACCCCTGCCATGGCTCTATCATCTGGGGACACAGGTGATTGTCCCCAGGGCAATGGGGAGGGGCATATTGTCTTGCTAAAATAACCCTCCCCATTGAGGGCCATCCCACCACCTTCTTATGAGACACAGGTGCGGCCAGAAGCGTAATTAGAGCAGAGGAGTTGCCCGATACCTCTTTCCTCTCAACCATTGATGTAACATGTGTGGGCGTGGATGGGACGCCGAGGAAAAGTCCCCTAACCCGCCCTTTACGAGTTGGTCACTTCCCTGATCTACTAGCACGGTTTGTAGTCTCCTCCACCTGCCCCTTAAACTTGTTAGGGACTGACGTCCTATCCAGGCTCCAGGCCTCAATCTTGTTCCAGGCCGATGGAAGCATTCAAGTGTCATCACCACTGACTGTTGATGACGCTTCAGCCCTTTGTTCCATTCCCCTTCTATAATACTTGGATGTGCCAGACGAGGCTGCAATTCCAGCGGAGATCTTGAACCACATTCCTCTTCATCTGTGGTCCACAGGACCCGAAGATATAGGACACCTGAAAGTGCCTCCAATCATGGTACAATTGAAACCTGGAAGCCCCTTGCCCAGAAAACCGCAATACCCTTTGAAGCTAGCTCAATCTGCAGCCATTTCGCAACAAGTCAAGACCCTTGTGTCCAATGGAGCTCTGATACCCTGCATATCCCCATGCAACACACCATTGTTCCCAGTCAAGAAACGGACACCAAAAGGAGAACCGGAAAAATACAGGATGGTTCAAGACCTTCGAGCAGTCAATGAAGCCACGGTTCTGGAAACCCAGATTGTCCCCAATCCACACACGTTGCTAGCAGGGATACCCCTTACCTTGAAGAATTCCACGGTGATTGACCTGGCAAATGCTTTCTTTAGTGTACCTCTTGACCCTAGGTGTCAGTTTCTCTTTGCCTTCACTCACGAGGGCCAACAGTATACTTGGGCTGTTATGCCCCAAGGGGCCCAAAACTCTCCTTCTCAATTTGCCAGAGCCATGGCCCTCATTCTGGACACCTGGATGAAATTGTACCCGGAAGTCGTACTCCTCCAGTATGTGGATGACCTCCTTCTCTGCGCAGACAACCTTGAAGATGCCTCAACCTTCTCAGAAAGTCTCCTCCACTACCTGGCTGTAAGGCCTCGAAACAAAAGGTGCAGTGGTTTAAAGAGAAGGTTTTTTTCCTGGGTCATTGTATCTCCCAAGGCACTCGACATCTCACTCAAGAGAGAGTTGCCGCAATCAAGAAAATCCCCTTGCCTCTGGGTCCGAAATCCCTCCATGCCTTTCTGGGATTAATCTCCTACTGTCGTCCTTGGATCCCAGGAGCCTCTCTCTTGATGCAGCCCCACTATGACGCCCTGAAGTCTGACCCCTTCTCGTTATCTTCTGAGGCCCTGGATAACGTTGAGGTTCTGAAAGAGATCCTGGCCTTTGTCCCCGCTTTGGGCCTCCCGAACTATGAGAAGCCCTTCAAACTGTTTGTCTCAGAAAGTCAAGGCCATGCTACTGGAGTGCTTGTCCAAACCCATGGCAACAGGCTTAGGCCTATTGGGTATTATTCCTGCCAGTTGGACTCAGTAGCCAGGGGGAGACCCTCCTGCCTTAGAGCCGTCTTTGCCGCCCAGTCTCTTCTGGACAAAACTGCTGACCTTGTACTGGGACATGATCTGTTACTACTTGCTCCCCATGACATATCCGCCATACTGAACCAGGTACAGCCAAAACACCTGTCGTCAGCAAGACATCTCAGGCTACAGTGTACCTTACTCCATCCGGACAACGTTACCCTTCTCAGATGCAATATTCTGAATCCATCCACTCTGCTCCCACTTCTCGAGGGGGGAGATGGACCTGCTCCTCATGACGTCACCCGTGACTGTTTTGAAGTGATGAAGATGGAAACTACACATCTGCCAACTGTCAGCGAGGTGCCTCTGGATAACCCTGACCTACGTTGATGGCTCAAGGTACGCTGATCATACAGGATAGTACCACACGGGGTATTCTGTCACTACTGAGGACACGGTCCTCCAGGCCTCTGCATTGCCCCCTTCCAGGTCTGCACAGGAGGCGGAACTTCAAGCCTTAATTACGGCATGTAAGTTGGCAGAAGGAAAAAGAGTCAATTTTTATACAGATTCAAGGTATGCCCTTGGTGTTGCCTGCAATTTCAGGGTCATCTGGAAGAACAGAGGGTTTTTAACGACGGCAGGTACACCTGAGAAACACAGTGTAGCCATCAGGGACCTGATGGATGCCCTGCTCCTCCCCACACAAGTTGCTATACTCAAAGTGAGGGCACACGGAAGACTGGATTCCCAAGAAGCACGAGACAACCACCTGGCGGACACTGCTGCAAAACAGGCTGCAAACGGGATACGAGAAGTCGTCAGCAGAGTGAATGTACCCCTTCTGGATGACCCGATAGACCCCACTCAAGACACAGCACAGATCGCCATGATCTTGCAGAACCCACCTGTGGATCGAACACACCTTAAGGAGCAACAACAAGCAGCAAGTAAGGAAGAAAAGGAAACATGGACGAAGAAGGGAGCCACATCGAAGGATGGAATTATGGAATTGAACAGAAGACCATGTCTGCCACGGTCCATGTTCCCAGCAGGGGTTCAGTGGGCCCACGGTGCCTCCCACCTGTCAAAGATGTTGATGAATTCTCTGATCAACAAGTACTACATGGCTCCAGGAATCACCCCGCTCACCAATAACTTTTGCAAGTCATGCACCATCTGTGCCAAGTGCAATCCAGGAAAACCGGAAAAGTAACCCCTGAAGCATCTAGCTAAGGCCCAGTATCCCTTTCAGAGGATACAAATCGATCACATCCAAATGCCGAAGAGTGTCCGATATCAATATGCATTGGTGATCGTTGACATGTTCTCCGGCTGGCCTGAAGCCTATGCCGTCACCAACATGACGGGGAAGACCACTGCCAAGAAGAAATAGTGTGCAGATACGGTGGCCCAGAGGTTATAGAGAGTGATCAGGGGCCGGCTTTCCCGGCCTCAGTAACTAAAGAAATATGGACAGCTCTAGGGGTCACACTAGCCTTTCACACTCCCTACCATCCACAGAGCAGTGGGAAAGTAGAGAAATTAAATGGCACACTAAAGTCTAGGCTGTGTAAAATGTCCCAGGAAACAGGAATGAGTTGGCCAGATAGTCTGCCCATTGCTCTATTCAGTGTCAGGTACACTCCAAGGGGAAGTCATGGTTTATCACCCTATGAGATACTGTTTGGTTCAGCCCTCAGATTGGGCTGTTATTTCCCACAACAGTTACAGCTCCAATCTGATGTGTTAACTGATTATGTGACTGCTCTGTCTCATGAACTAACTAACCCGTATCCATGCGCAAGTATTTTCTTCCATTCCAGATCCTGAGTTAGATACAGGAACACACAAGCTGCTCCCTGGTGATTGGGTCTTGGTGAAGAAATTTGTACACAAGCATTCCCTCGAACCGAGATATGACGGTCCTTTCCAAGTCCTCCCACTGCAAGAAGATCTTCGTGCCCGAGGGGAACGAACCATGATCCTATATATCCTTCTAATACTCAGTTCTGCTGAAGCACGACAGGTTGCTATTACTCAGAAAGCTGGGCTAGTCACTTTTTGGTACAACTCCTCCAACACACATGTGGCCACATACAACTTTCACCCTTGTACAATAATCACCTGCCCTAAATATTCCGGCTATTATGCCTCTCCACATCTTAACAGAGAAGGCCCCTAACGCACGCCCTGCTCCAGTGTCTAGTGGCAGGAGGAAACGGGAAGCCCCTCCAGGAAGCTTTGATCCTCATGTGTATATAGATGCCATTGGAGTCCCAAGGGGGGTCCCTGATGAGTTCAAAGCCAGAGACCAAGTAAAAGCCGGTTTTGAGTCCCTGATACCAATAATCACTAT